>NC_060284.1:25895100-26195100 GCF_021613505.1 Equus quagga | reverse complement strand
TATTTCTCCTGCTTTAAAAAAATACTACATTTGTGGTGTCTTTTGGTATTTTTGCTATTATTTGGTTATTCTACTGATTATCAACATCACAAAATCATAGATCTCAGAGTATTCCAGAGCTGTGAAGGGGGCTTCATTTAAGCGTCATTTAGTCTTCCCACTGCTGGATCCTTGAATCACCATCCAACATCACAGACAAGTAATCATGCCATCTCTACCAAGATAACTCTGGTGACGAGTAGCTCATTCACTCCAAAATTCTTGTTCTGTGTTCGGATCTCTCAGACCATTCAATAGCTTTAAAAAATATGTGCCTAAAATTTTTTTTATTTCCATTCATTGGTTCTAACTCTGAGGCATACAGAATAAACAGATTTTTATTATTATTATTTTTGCTGAGGAAGATTCACCCTGAGCTAACATCTGTGCCAGTCCTCCTCTATTTTGTTTGTGGGTCACCACCTCAGCATGGCTGCTGAAGAGTGGTGTTGGTCTGTGCCCGGGAATTGGGCCTGGGCGCCTGAGGCGGAGTGCATTGAACTTAACCACTAGGCCACAGGGCTGGCCCCCAGATTTTTATTATTTGATACTTAGAAATATCAAAGTAGAACAAAGCTTTGGGTGGAGAGAAGCAAAAAATAGGTAGGAAGTAGGAAGATACAAGTGGGAGGATAACAAGGCACTGGAATGGTTTTATGTGCCACACCTTTAGAAAACTACAAATAATTTTGAGAGAGTTTAAAAGTGACTGGCAGAAGATAACTGAGTTTAGAAAGGAATCTCATCAAGAAGCCTCTGAGAAACTGGTGCCAGAGGTTGCTGCTGGGAAGAAAGCCTGCAGGACCTGGGGCTGCGGGGTGGGAGGGAGCCCTGCTTCTCCTTTTGTACTCCTAATTCCCTGCCATTAATCAAAGACAAAAAGATTTAATTCTGTCATTCTTAATTGTATCATTAATTCTATCAATACATGTGATTCTCCTCTACTCCTGCCTGCTGCTTATTGCTCCTTGCATGGCTGTCACATTTTAGCCTGTTAAGTGTCAGCTTAAATTGTCACCTCCTCAGAAAGACATTCATGACTATCTTTTTAAAGTGGGTTTATGCCTCCACACTGTTATTTCCTATAATATCACTCAGTTAATTTCCTTCGTATCACTTCAGGATCTATCATTATGTGTATTTATTGTTTCTGCATTGTCTGCTTCTCTACTAGATGATAACTCCCTGAGGATTTGTTTACCACTTTATACCCAGCTCCTAGAACAATATTTGCCATATGGTAGTGAATGATAAATGTTTTTTAATGAATGAATTTAATACAGAAGATTAAAGGTGAATTCTAGTGTACAGTTGTACATGGGAAGATAACTAGAGACATCTATCTACAGTGAGACCAGAGTAGGGAAAGGAGATTAAAAGTTAAGCAAGTGGGATTTAGAAAAGATTTACAGACTGCTAGCTGATAGACAATTAAGCGTAAGACTCAATTTTAAAGAAAATTGTTGAATGATATTTCTGTAGGTCCTTAAAAATATTATTCTTATTTAGTTTGAAATATATAAGTTTTTGTTTTGTCTAAAGCAAAGGAGATATACCAAGTTCTCCATGAATCCAAGAAACAGAACATCATTTTTTTGGTAATAAATATGACAAACTTTAATTATATTCTCCAAAGAATCACTAATAATCTAAATTAGAATGGTTTGTTTCTCTTCTTTGCCATATTTTACAAATAATTCATTTTGATTTTTAGTTTTGTTTCATCACATGGGAAGCCACATGTATCAAATTCTTCTATGTTCAAGTTTGATGCATCCTCCATGACAAAGTCACCTCAACAAGCTGGAAATGCAAATATTGTAAGAAGATGCACTTTGTTTTTCTTGTAATTCTGCCCGAATAGTTAAACTTTCAATGATCGCTGGTTTTTTTTTTTCCTCAAAATATAGGTCCAATTACCAGACAGAAAACAACAAAGTCTGTCACCAGAGATTGAAAAGCTATGCTTCCCTCACTCTGAAAAAATATCAAATTCTTCAAATTTTGTTAAGAAAGTGGATTTCTTTATTAGGAACAGTCAATGTAAAAAGGAAATTGAGTTCAGGTAAGAACTCTTTAAAAAATTTCAGCATTCCTTTTTACAAAGAATTTCAGCATTCCTTTTTCCTGGTTCATTTTAAAGATCAGAACCTAAATATTTTATTTACTTAAAGACATTGAAATTTCAGACCCCTGGTGAGTTAAGCTCCTTTAGATAATTCATAATATCAAATATCTCAATTTTTTGAGAACCTATATGTTTGATGCTTTTAATTAAAACATTACATTGTGTTGATAAACTTTTTTTTACTGATTTGAATACAGTATGTTGATAATATAAAGTTAAAGTCACTTGAGAAATCCAAATCAGATCAGCTAATTTTTCAAAAGTTCAGGTTGTATTTTAGCCAACCAGTTCTTTCACAATTTTACAGTATCAAAGAAAAAGTCAGATCAAGTGTAATCCGTGCTCCTACTGCTGGTCATTTTTATGGGTAACTCTGTAGCAGTTTCCCTCTCCCTCTTGAATAGTCAAAGTTTATAGACCTGTTTACACATTGATTAAATTACATTACTTTCCAATAAGTTTAACAAAATATCTAAGAGATTTGATCCCTCCTTTTCACGGTTTATGAAGTCTAATTTTTCCCCACAGACTTCCTACAAGGTTATGCATATTGAAGTTCATTTGATATATTAACCTCTCAGCAATCTTCAAGTTTATCCATTTTCTATTTATTATTACATTATTTATTGTGTATTTTAAAATAAATTGTTAAAAAAATAGTTATTTTTACATTTACTTTTTTCCCCCAGTAGGTATCATCCTGATGATGAAGCTGATGAAATGAAGTCTTTTCTGGGAATATTTGATGGTATTTTTTAAAATAAACCAAGAAAAACCTTCTTATATTAATAAAACAAAATATAAAGACACCTAATTACAAAGCATGTTTTCTGTGTTTTAAAAATTAGTTCATAATTGTTCAGATTTTTTTCTCTTGGATTTGATCAGCTTTGTTGACTGTTTTGCAACAAAATATTTGGACTAGTTTATTTTCCCATTATATTGTAACTTCGTGAAAAGTAACTTTTATGGTGGCTTTGTTTCATAAGTTGATAATTAAGTTGCACTTAGAAATAATTATTTGGTTATTCATTGAATTTCGGTTGGATTTTGACAGGAACCAATTTAAAATTTCATTTTTATATTTTCTTAACAAGAATAAAGGTATTCTTTGAAAGCAAAATAGCACTAGGTCAGTGAATCTGTTTATTGTGTGGATTATTCACCAATATTGTTTGGTTTTACTAGAGATTTTTAGGAATTCAATAGCTGTCTGAACCCATTGTTGTATAACTCTCAACAACAATAAATGAAACACTAATCAATATACACTGTTACTTTCCTTCGGCTTGTTTTTCAAAGTGGTGAATTCTAAAACTTTGTTATATTGACTTTTACTATAGCGAAAACTGTGTTGCCTTATTTTTCAATGAATTATATCTCAAATTTATTTATTAATAAGTAGTATATAGGCACTCTAAACAATGTTTATCATCTAATTTATTTATAGATACAGTGTGAACTTGAAGCCCACTTACTTTTGGAAATTTTTTAGAAAAACTTTAGAAATTTTTCTTTAAGCATAAAGGCCTTAGAGACAAGTAAAGAAGAAGGGAAACTTCTAGATAAGATTGTTATTCTTATTATTAGTAAACATTTATGAGGCATCTTAAGTATTAAACTTAAGAAGCCTAAAACAAAACCAAGAGGCTTTGTTTCTGTGTTGAAAAATAAGGACAATCAGTTTCTTTATTTTAGTCATCTTTACAATTGGTGTGTTTCTGCATCTGAATCAATCATGCTGCAACCTTTAAAGGTTATTAAACATCATTAAAATGAAAAATTGTTGCACTGCAATCTGCTCATCTTGCATACATAGACTTCGATTCTAAAGAAATAGCAGTTTAATTCAACAAGACTTACTGTGTTCTGCCAAGTGAAAAGCACTGTGCTTGGTACTGCAAAGGATGCAAATGATGACAACACTCCTTTTGTTCTCATGAAACTTACTTTACATTCTGGTAGAGAAATTAAGATGTATAATAAAGCAATAATAAAATATAGAATACATTAGCGAAGTGAATCTCAAGTTTCAGGATGCATTGGAATCATCTAGGGGTTGTTTGAAAACAGATTGCTGGGCACCATACGCAGAGTTTCTAACTCACTAGGTCTGGAATGGGGCCTGAGAATTTGCATTTCTAACAAGTTCCCAAGTGATGCTTATGCTGCTGGTCCAGTGAACACGCTTTGAGAATCACTGCAATAGAAGTTTAAAGAGCTATGGGAGTTCATAGAGAGAATATAATCCTGACCCTGGGGCCAGGGAAGCCTTTATAGAGAAGTTCAAATTTGAACTGAGCCTTCAAAGATGAATAAGATTTTAATGGACAAATACACGAGAGGATATTCCAGGCAGAGGAAACAGCTTGAGCAAAGCTCCAAGGGAGGAAACTATTTGGTGAATAATAAATAGGTAATTTTAAACATAGGTGAATGTTGTAGGAGATGTTTGAAATGTATCTTGAGGTCAGACTCTTGAGGACTTTAAATGCTAAGATAAGAAACCTGAGCTTTATTCAGTAGACTACTGTTTCCCAAATTTGCCTGATCAGAAGAAACATATGGGTAATATATTAAATATATAAATTCCTTGACTTTACCTCAGAGCTACTGATTCAGAATCTCTAGTGGAAGGTACTGGGAATTCTATAGTTTTAACAGGCACTCCAGGTCACTCCTTATGTTTAGGCCAATTTTGGAAACATTTGGCAAATAATAGGCCCACTTCATAAGTAATCAAAAGAATGGCAAATTGCCAGTATTATCATAGATGTGCCTTAGTTTGTGCACATTTGCCTGGAAAATTATGTGTATGTTGTACACTGGTAACTCAAAAACCCTGTTATGTATAGTGACCACTTCAAGGAGTCGAATCAGTGGGTGTTCTGTTCACAAAGTAAATAATAACCCTAAGGTTTCCTATTTTGTAAGCTAAGTTTTACATATATTGGGTTTCTTCATTCATGCAGAATGAACCATACAACAGAGCTTTTGAAAAATCTTTGGTAGGTTAAATTTTTTCAAAAGTTTTTTTCATTTGAAAAGGTCTTTAATAGGCTGTATTTTTCTCACCTGTAATGATGGCATAATGGCACCTACCTCATAGATATGGAGTGGGAATTTAGTAAGCCACTGCATAGGAAGCTCTTAGTTCAGAGACTGATGCATAGTATGTGCTCAATAAATGGTAGTTGTTTGTACTAAAAAAAAGGGTCCTTAACAGCACTTTGAATAACCCAGGGTGGGGGGGGTGAAGTAAGGCAATATTCATGTGTCGTATCTGAGTTGCACTAAGTTGCATAGGACTTGGCAAGTGAACTCTTGACTTTCCACAGATGTATGTATCATCTGTAGAAAAAATTTTATCCTAGACTTCCCTCCTACAAACACTTCCTCGTGCTTTCAGATAGATCCCCTCTACCCCACCTCCCCTCACCCCTCACCCCTATTAGTTGGTTTATGGTCAGAGCATACAAGTCTATTTTAATATTACCTTAAGTAAAATGTAACTAGAAAATAAATCTGCAAATTCTATTATAATACATTTTAAAGCCAAATAGAAATGATTGCTGTATTGTTTACTCTCAGGTTTTGGCACAGTTTACTCCTTGGTAGAGTCATGCAAAGAGTCTCTTTACTGTACTGTTTTGCCTCCTCAAGCACAGTAGGGAACCACTCTTTGAGGACCCCTAGCCTAGAGGTTACATGGATAACATTTACCGGTAGCATCCTAGATAATAGGTGTCTGTATTTAAGAACTTTTACTTCTGTGGGACTAGAGAAGGCGCTAGTGGAGAGGAATTCCAAGCAAAGAGGAGTAAACTAAACTAAGCTTAGAATTAAGCTAAGTAAGCAAGCTAAGAATTTAGTGTGGCTTTCGGTTAGTTAGTGGAACAAACAAAACAAAAATGAAAACCCTGGCACTTCTTATCTGTTGGCGTTTCAACTCCTGGCTGCCAGAAGTTAAAGGCCTTGCTACTCAAAGTCTGACCTGAAGACCAGTAACATGGGAAATTCCTGGGAGCTGGTTGGAAGGTCTCAGGCCTCACTCCAGACTTCTGAGTCAGAATCTGCATTTTAACAAGATCCCCAGCTGACTATGTGCACATTAAAGTGTGAGAAGCATTCTTTTTAAGGTAGAAAGGAAAGGAAAGGAGGCAATATCAGAATTTTAAGAGAATCCGTTCCAGAAGACAAGCATAAGAGTAACGATGATTACTTGGTTTTCTGCACATATATTTCCTATTTTAAATGCAATATGGTGATATAGCTCTTGTTTAATTGCCTTTCAGTATAGGTGGTTTTCTTCACCAACTGTGTAAATTATCTTTATAATTCTCATGCATCAACTCGGTATTTTTTTATGTAGCTTGAGAGGCACTTAGATGCTCTATAGAGTTTTGTTTTAATTAACATAATAAAAGCAGATGATTCAAAAGAGCAATCTCTGTCTTCCTTATTTTCACATTTCAATTCGGAAACCTTTCCACAAACTAACATATGCCTTAAAAATCCCTACATACTTCAGCAAAACAAAACAAAACAAAGCCACCCCATAGTATTCTGAAAGATTTAGAAAAATGTGCGTAAACCTGCACTCACATATTATATGTTGTAGCTATAAAAATTTTTATTAAAAAAAATTAAAATTCAGTTGACATTAGCATTTTGCCTAAAGTAGCACCTTATGACAGTAGATGGCGTCGGTCTTTTAGAAACTACACACATGATAAAGTCATCTTTTTTTTTAGTTTCTGTATTGATCAGTTTGGAAACTTAAACCGTTTACCATTTAGAAATTTAAACATTTTTAAAAAATCAAAAGAACTTTGCTATAATATTTTTTCTTATTTCAAGTTTATTAAAACTTTAGGCAGTACAAATTATCCAGGTTGCAGATTATGGAAATAATCAGCTCAATGAAGTCTGCCTTAAAAAAAAAAGAGAACAAACATAAAACAACCCAAAAACAATGAAAAGAGGAAAACAATATAAAGGAGATTCACCAGCAGGCCTCTAAAACTTAAAATTTGAGACAGAATGGAAATAAGAAGTTTATACAACTCACTCATCCACTTTTGTCTTCATTTGTTCAGGGCTTGATACATGATCAAGGTGATTATTTTTATCATGTATATATTTGGTCGTTTTCTTAACCTTTGGATTTTTTCTTTTCCTTTCCCATTGAGGATCTGGTCTTCTCACTTTCTCACGTATTTTCCAGTGTGGAGAACTTTTAATTCATTGTCCGGACTACTTTGTTTTACTTTTGAGAATGGCCTTTGATCTCTATCAGCCTTTTTTTCTGCTCTTATTTGAACTATTATGATCATGATTTTAAGAATACATTCTTTTATCACCTTCAGAATTTTCTTTCCCGTGTGAACTCTTACTTTCCTGGTTTCTGTATTTTTCTTTGTTTCTCCTTTGCCTTGCTTCTCTCTCTAAGCTCTGGGAACCTCTCCTTCATCTCTTCCTATCCTTACTTCCTGGTGTGGCTCTTCCATCTCAGCTCCCTGGCCTTCCTCTTCTCCTATGCTCCTGTCCTGTGTCTTTGGTACTCCTCGCTTCTGCTGCAATCTCAGTCATGGTTCCTAGATCGCATGCTTCTGCTCTTGTTCCTATCTCTGCTTCCTTCTGTTGTTCCACCATTGTAGCTGTTTGCCTTTAGTTATATCACCTTTTCTCCTAGACTGTGCATGTCCATTCTTTTCCTTACTTGTAATACAATCACGCTCATTACTTCTTAATTCTGTTTAGACTTCTATTTACTTCTATTCCTTTCCTGATCTTTTCCTTTAGAATGAGACTTCTTTTTCTTTAATATCCTCATGATCCCTTTCTTTACTCTTTTGCCTCATTCTTTGTTCTCCATGTCTGTTATGCTTTGTATCTCTTTCCTTGCTCTTGGATTTCTCTTTGCTCTTACTCCTACTTTTAGATTTGGCCCTTTTCTTCACCGTGTTTTTATTATACTTATCTTTTTCTGAATTTCTTCTGATGTCTCTCTCTTTGCTCTTAGATTTATGGTCTTTAACTTCCTTTCATTTTTTCTGTTTGGACTCTCAGATATATGCCTGTGATCAGTTATATATTTCTCTTCTACTCTAACTGGGCTTCTTTGATTTTCTATTTCGTTTAACTCACTCTTATCCCCTTTGATCTTTCTTTTACCACTTCATACTCTCATTCTTTGAGCTCTCTGCATCGCTTGCCTCCAATGTGAAGGGTCTCACTGTCTGAAGCGATCCTGGATTTAGGTCTGGAAGGAGTTTGGTAGCACCTTGGTCCTCTTCCTTTCGTGTTTCTGCCAGACCTAGTAACTAGAAGTCGCCTCTGGTATGAAGCTGACTGGGAGTTAAGTGGATTATATTCACCTCTCTGTCTCTGTCTCTATCTCTGTCTCTCTGTCTCTCTCTCTCTGTGTTTCCTTTCTTTTTCATCAGCTTTAGGAGCACCTTTTTCTGGTTAGGAATCTATTTTCACGTATAGGAGGGAACTCTTCTGGACAGTAGACTGGGGTTATCCTTCAAGAGTTTCAGCCTCCCTTTCACTAGATGCACTTTTCTTGACTTTCTCCCTATTCTTTTCTTTCTTGTGTTTTTGGGAATTTTTACCATGTTTCCTTTTCCTTTTTCTTTGTAAATTTTCTCTTCAGAAGCAATTGCAGAATCAGAAGAGGACTGAGAATTTCTTGAACTGAGTCACTGGATGATGAGGAGAGGAAAGAGGAGAGTTTATGCCTTTTCTTTTGTCTTAGCTTTAGTTGAGGAATTAGCTCTTCACATCTGAGTGTCTTTGCCTCAGTAAATGGTTTGCTAGCTGTATCTGTTTTCTCTCTGCATCTGCATCTCTCACAATTTCTTGACCAGAAATCACCCCAAAACAATGTGATGGCCATCTAAATGAGGAATTGGTTTCATTGTTATGAACTGTGAACAATTTGTATCCTTCCCTCTGTTGGCTATTGATAGGAGAAATTCTCCGTTGTGTTCAACAGAAACTCTGATCTTAAGAAAATCCTCCATTAATAGATTATCTTCCTCCATTTCCTTCACTAAAGTCATTACCTTGAACCATAAAATCTTAGACAAGTCTGTGAAAGAGACCACTCTTATAATGTAATGGCTTCTGAGTTGATTTCCCCGCCCCTTCTCACCTGTACAAAGACAATGGAAGTTCTGTGTTTTGGGGCACACATCAGAAAATAATTCAAAGACAACTCTTCCGGTAGATTGATTGTTAATGATGATGTCAAAAAACATTTGAGGATGCTGAACCCTTATTCCAATGGCTCCAATACTTCAATCGTTAAATAGAGAAAAACCAGGGAAACTGATCCAACCCTTTCAGTCCTGCACCAGTACACTCTCCTCTTCCTGGGGTCCTGTTCTTTAAAGCTTCAAATCTATCGCCACCAGAAGAGACACTAAAGCCTGTTAGTACAATCTTTTTTAGTGACTAGCTTACTACAAGAGTTTTATTTTACTTTAAAAGTTACTTTAAT
Source organism: Equus quagga (assembly GCF_021613505.1). Lineage (NCBI taxonomy): Eukaryota > Metazoa > Chordata > Mammalia > Perissodactyla > Equidae > Equus > Equus quagga. The sequence continues at coordinate 26,185,423 of NC_060284.1, read as the reverse complement.
TTTTCCTTTCTGTTGTTATCTATTTTTAAATAAGGGAAATAACTGAATAGTACAATAAAAAAAAAAAACCTTAGAGATTCTAATTCAAAATTTCAACTTAAAGAAGGGAAAATTGAGCTCCCCAAAATACTAAATTACTTGCCCATAGTTTCCCAGCTAATAATTTGTAGAACCAGAACTGAGCTCAGGTTGGTTTCATACTTTTCTTACTTCAGTTCCTAAGTAATAGTTATGGCTCATGCTTGCTTTTGTAAACTTTTTATCTTTTGATCAGAAATGTAGAACATATTTTACCCTCTTCTTCCTTAAATATATTAAAGAATTCTTTTCTAGCTATGAACCATAATAGTTCAATTCTAAATCTAATCTTACCCATGGTTGTTACACTTATATTTTTAAAATATTGCATACACATGTTGTAGTGTATGGTGTATGTAGATTAGAATGGTCTTGCTCTGCATTACTGTTTGAAAACAACCAAATATCTTATTGTTCTTTCATTCAATTTGGTTATTGAACAGCTGCTTTATACTAGCCGTTGTATATGAACTAGTCCTAGAAAGATGAATATGACCAGGTCATGTTTTAAGGGGCTCATAGATAATTCAGGTAACGGTGATCAAAATACAGCAAAAAATATGTGGCCCTTTAAAGTTATCAAGGTTTTTAAAACATTAATATCATCACCATTAAATGATATTACCAAATATCTCTGATTTTGAGCGTTTTCTAGACTCTACATAGATTTATAGTGTCTGGACTTCTTAAAGAGGTAACATGCAGTCATAGTCAAATTTACAAAAAAGCAAGCTACACACTCCTTTGGACAGTGGATTATAAAGAGTGAAGTTAGAGGATGGAGTAAACTTGGAGAGGAACAACAGATCACTGAAGGAACAGACTGATAGCTGATGGAAGGAAAAGAAGAGGTAGGGAAAGGGACTGAGGCATCCTCCTCCGGCCGAGTGATGTCAGGACCATTTATATGCAAATAATGTATGTAATTAAGACTACAATTTGGGCTGAAAGGAAATTATAAAATCAAGCCCTTATCAATAGTATATAAAGTAACCCATGATTTTAACTAAAGAAAAATATTTTAGTTGGTAGACTTTTTATTCATTATGGAAAGATAAAGTATTTACAATGTAGTTTTAGATGGAAATGATAAAACATACATCCTTCCCTACTTTGATATATTAACCAGTGTTTTTGGTTGTTTTTTTCCTGAAGCTTCCTTCATTGAGGCAACCAGACTATGAAGTAGACATTCCTCAAGGGAGGGTTGTCAAATACTTGATTTTTTTTTATTTCAAAAGCCAAGTTCCAGACTTGAGAAAAAAGAATTGGAAAAATAACTGATGGGTCAAAACCTGTTTTCCGTGTCCCCAAAATCAAAGATTCTCTAGATTTGTGGAAAAAGAGAGAAGTCAGAAGAAAAGAAAAGAGCTTATATGCTGGGTACCTGAAAAAGGACCTAGGCCCAGCTCTCTTTTGGATTTAATCTAAAGTAGCGTATGGTAACGTTTAGGCAATAATAGAACACTCCTCTCTGTATAACTTTGGAGATTCAAGAGCAGAAGGAATGTCATTTTTCCTGTTTAACTTGAGAAAGTGGCAAGACCCCAGACTTCTCCCTCATTCCCCCATGCTAACGGCATAGAAGCAATAGAGATGGGAGTGTGGTTTGTCAGAGTTAAAAAAGGGGACTGACAATCTCTGTATGACTCCACTCATATGTGGAAGTTAGACATGTAGACAAAGAGAACAGATTAGTGGTTACTAGGGGGAAGGTGGGGTGGGCAGTGGGTGCAAAGGGTGAAGTGGTGCACCTGGAACACGACTGACAATAATGTACAACTGAAATTTCACAGGATTGTAAACTATCATAATCTTAATAAAAAGTTAAAAAAAAGAAAAAAGGGAAAGTAGCAGATTGTTTTAACTAGGTTTGCTGTGTATCAAACAACATAAAAATCCTAATGTTTATTTATTGCTTATGTGTCTGTGTGTGTGTTGTACAGAAATAGAAATTAATCTTGAGCAACAACTGGATTCTTCTGAAGTAGTAGCAGTTAAAAAGATCATCTAATCTTTACACAGATTTCATTAAAGTGACTTATAATGTATTAAAGACTTCACAAGAATAAATCTCCAAATAAAGAAAGGAATAGTTCATGTCCAGATGGAAAAAAAAAAGGGGGGGTTGCTGAGCTGGGCTCATAGAGTTGCTTTGTGTCCCAGGATGGCATGGGGAGCAGCAGAAACATTTCCCATGAGCCAGAGGCTGGTAGGGGGATGAGGTAGGGTCTTCTAGTGCCCCATTCCTTTTCTTATTCTCCCAAAAGTCACAAAGCTAGTGTCCAGCACGAGAGGATATAGCTGTAAACTTTGTGGACGGGCAATCAGGAACAGAATGTCTGTCCCAGCAGATAGAAGCATAGACAGATGACAACAGCTGACAACAGGTGATAGCCCCCTGGAGCATATGTGCAATCCCAGTGTCAGGGGAGGGGAAACTTGAGTTGACTGAGAGTGTTTCTCCAACATTTAGTGGATTGGGGGCTTGAAACAGAAAAGAAAACTTAACATTTCTTGCATACTTGAGTTTATGGACTGAGTTCATGGACTGAGATTTGTACCCACTATATTTATAATAGTGATAGATTTGTGCAAGAAGTCTCATTTCCTAATATTATTAGTAACAAATAATGTCTTCTTCAGATTCAATATGACCTTTCAAACACATTACAACACACTAATCTCATGTAAAAATTCAGATCTGAGTCTCAGGCAGACGCTCAAATGGTAAACATACCTCCTTTTTAAAAAAAACTTACTACCGTAATTACCCTCAGTACTAGCTAACATTATTGAATATGTACTATGTGTTGGAACTTGTTCTAAGCCTTATAGATGGGGGATTTGGTTTAATCCTTTCAATTGTTCTAATAAGGTGAATTCTCTCATTATGTATATATTCTATAGATGAGGAAGCTAAATAAATTGCCAAATGTGACAAAGCTTGAACTTTGTGTGATTCAAGAATCCTTTGCATAAGCATTACGCCATTCTGCCTAGAAATGAATGAAATACTGGCTACATTTTTAAAGTTACATCAAATCATCAAAATCTAAGTCTTTCCTAATCTTCAGAGTTTTTGTGTTGAGAATATAAGGCAAATTCAAAAGCGCTCTTAGCCAAGACGCATCCTACAGCCTCTGTCTCCAGTTCAACTCTAGTTTCCAGAGAAGCAAACGCCTTATATCATCTGGTCCTTGTGCTAGGCCTTTCTCCTTTGCAGGTCACCTATCAATATCAGCAGTTATCGCTTCCTCCCATTTTGCCCCAAACTCTCAGATCACTATTTTGTTTTTGTTTTCACATTTAGCTTCTATACTTTTTTATTTTTGTGTGTGTGAGGAAGATTGGCCCTGAGCTAACATCTGTTGCCAATCTTCCTCTTTTTGCTTGAGGAAGATTGTCACTGAGCTAGCATCTGTGCCAATCTTCCTCTATTTTATGTGGGATGCTACCCATGTCGCTTGACAAGGGGTGCTAGGTCCGTGCCTGAGATCCGGGCCTGCAAACCCTGGGCCGCCAAAGTGGAGTGCGTGAACTTAACCACTATGCCACTGGGCCGGTCCCTAAACTTCTATACTATCTGCTTTTCTGACCTGCCTCTGGGTCCCTAAAGACTATCTGTTTATCTTTTCTAGGTCAATGACTTCATTCTGAAACCCAATACTTTAGAGAGAGAGAGAGAGAAAGAAAGGAGGTCCTGTTTTCAACAAAATACTCTTAGTAAGGGCCGCTTGGTTTCGTCTGGAGTGCTGTGTTATAAGGTTTCTCTGCTGCTCTCAGTGTAAACTGGCCTAAATAAGACAGTGAAGAAACAACTCTTTGTGACCTTTCTGGGATCATCATACTGCAGTAACAGCTGCTTGAAATATGACTCTCATCTTGCCATTTTTTCCCCCATAATAGATAGTTATACATGATTTTTTTCCATGTCTCATCCAGAAATATATTGTTTTGAAGAAAAGTTTGAAAGTTAAACACAAGTCTTTCCTGAGAATATTTGATATCTCTCATAAAAATATGACTGAATAAAGTTACTCTTGAAGTTCTATTTTTATCCTTAAATTAAAGTTTAAAGAAAAGGGATTAGCAGTTATTATTAGATTTTTGTGTTAAAAATTATGAACTTTCAATATATAAATTTCCGGTTTTCCCCAATAGGCTTTATTACTTCCTCTGATTGTCTTTTCATTTTCCTGTGCTGTCCATCAACCGTTTCCTATCCTTTTGGGATTTTCCTCAATTTCTGTTTGCAGTACAGTGTCATGTTTCTTTTATTTTAAATTATTTTAATTTCATTTTTAATATATAGTGAGAACACACTGTAATAAGTTCATTTCACTACTTCCCACTTTCAAAATAACTTTGTCTTTCGAAATTTTTGCTTCCTAAAATAAGTCAAGCATTTTAGATTCTTCATAGCAAGAAATATTCTCTTTTCTCTTTGCGTTTTCTATGTTTATAGAAAAGAGCTTCATGTGCCCAAACACTTTTCTAAAGTAGAGGTGTTTAGCAAAATATAATCTCCAGTGTAATAAATATTTCTCCATTTGGATATTTCCACTGACAAAATTATGTAAAGTAATTTATGGCTTTATGCTCTTATGATCGAAGAAAGATTGCGTTCTTTCTTTTTTCTTCTTCACAATAAAAAGAACTTGATTGAATTTTTTTTATTATGAGAAGCACATGCTTATTTACAATATCTATACTATAAAAATAATTCAGCAATAGACTAGTACACATAGCAACATAGGTATAAAAACATAGGACTAAGCGAAAAATGAAAGAAACAGGATGTGATGCTATCTAAGTAAATTTAAAATACCTGTACAAAAAACCCAAACATATACTTTATAGGAATACAAAATACATGTAGGAATATATACAAATTAAAAGATTTACATCGAATGCATTAGAATAGTTGTCATTGGGGAGTGGTTTGGGTGATACAAGTAAGAAATGGGGGAAAAAGAGAATAAAAGAAGAAATTTCAGAGAATACAGAAATGTACAAAGAAGTTAAAATCACCCTCAGTCTAACTACTTGGTGGTAATCACAGATTGCATATTTTGGAATAGAGCCATCCAGATACATATACACTCATGCACCCACACTTTAAGATGGGATTATAATCTGTTCTTTAATCTTTATTTTCATTTAACAATACCATATAAATGTGTTGACATACACAACCATTTTTTATGTCGTACGTGCATGGGTGTGCATAACATTTAATGATTACCCTATTGATATACACTCAGAATGTTTCCAGCTTTTTTTATAACTGATGGTTCAATGAGCATTCTTAAACCTACATCTTTATCTATTCGCCTTTCACTAGAAATGCACGTTCAAATTACTGAGACAAATTGGGAAATTGCCCTCCAGAAATACCATTTTTACATTCCCAATATGGAACTTTCTGATTCCTACAAGGATCTAAAACTTAAAATGCTTGTAAAACAAATCAACAAACAGAAACAAAGTTGTCTCCACATTCCAGGCTGTCCAAATGTTCAGATCTCAGCAGAGAGTAAATTACTCACAGAGTCCTTTCTGCTCAGTGGGAGATCCAAGGCTACAAAATGTGTTAATGTCAACACACAACTGACAACGGAGTACTGCGTTTGCCTGATCTAAACACCAGGGACTGAATGAACCACAGCAAGAGAAAGCAGAAAGGATGCACCCAGAACCACCGCTCATCCCATTCGTATGTATTCATTAAGTGGCCCATCAACTTTTTTGCACTTGAACATGCATCAGAATCTTGAAGTTAAAACAAAACAAAACAAAAAAAAAAAAAAGGAAGACTTTGATTACTAATAGTGGGAGCTGCATTCTAGGTAACTAGGAGTTTTCTATTTATCAACCTGATTCCTAAAGTGCCTTTTTCTTGAAGGTTCTGACTTCATTAGTAACCTTATGCCCCAAACAGTGAAATGAGTTTTCAGACATAGCTACCAATCAGGCAGCAGTGTGAATGCCCGCACTGGAGCAGCCTGGTGGGGTGGGGCGCCGAGCTGTGGAGCCGCTCAGACTCGCGGCTTTGTCCAAACTCCTGTGCTGCATGGCCTTGAGCTAGTTCCTAAACTCCTGTGTCCCATTTTCCTCGACTATTACTTGGAGATAGGACATCCACTTGACTGTATCTCCAGCATCTAGAGCAAATATTTCAACAAAGATTTGTTAGTCAGTTAACTCCAGGTAACAATTAGGAATAACGAATGTGAAATGTCTGGAACCAAGCAAATACTCATTAAGTGGTAGGTATTGTCAATATTAAGATAAAATATGGCAATGTTGTTGAAGGAGAGAAGCAGAGAGCAAAAAATTCCACATAGTCCTGACGGTGGGTGAGAGGCCCAGTTTAGGTGCTAGGGTTAGTATGAGTCTAAAAATGTGGGGATTAATAATGACAGGTTAGAAGAAGGGAGGGAGTTGTCCTGACTTACACTCGGCATTCAGTGTTACCAACAGCCTCTCCGAATGGAAAATACCCGTGTGGCTTTTAACAATGTGTGAATGTGAATAATCAACTCACCAAGGTAAAGTCCTTAAGCTTTTTCTACCCAATATCATTGCTATACCCAAAGCCGCATTGCAGAAACAATTGCTAAATGCGTATTTTCCTAATGTTACTATGTGGCAGGAATTTAAGTTAATAATCTCTTTTCAAGGCACATCTTTATTAAAAGGGAATTATTCAAAGCCTTCTGAGTGGTAATTACTATATAAAGGCTAATTGACCTAATTAATCTAATGTGGGTCAATGGCTGTGTAGTACCCAAAGAAGAGCATTTTCAAATGAGAAAAAAAAAAAAAAGAAACTCCGAAAGGAATTTCTGTAAGCCAACATCCTCAAATTTAGTGAGTCTGATTTATTTCTTGCACACAGATATTATATTGCTGCATATTATATTGCTGGAGTGGCTGAGCTGGGATAAAAAGAGATAGAGAGACTAATTCTCTGAGGATACTGAGGAATATTCTGTTCATCACTCAGGGGAAGGCACTATATAAATTACATTATAACAACATTGCCTCTTTCTGATAACGTAGCACTGAAAGAAGAATTCAACATGACAAGAAGCCAAATTTACTATCATACTGTTCTGATTCTCTTGGTGATGTGAGAAAGTGCATGCTGATACCTCCCTTTTATTTGATTAACTTTGGCTTCTCTGAATGCCAACTTGTCCCATTTGAAGTATTGGCTGCAAAATATAAACTGGGACTGATAATATCTAGGCCCTGTGACTGAGGAGAGAATGTTATAATCCACACATGTGATAGACAAAATAAAGCTGCCAAAGACGTCCACATTTTAACCCCCAAAATTTGTGAATATGTCACATTACACAGTAAAAAGGACTTTGCATGTGTGAAGTTAAGGATCTTGAGATGGGGATATTATTCTGAATTATCTGGGTGAGCCCAATGTACTCCTAAGTGTCCTTATAAGTGAAGGAGGAAGGCAGGAGAGTGAGTGAGAGATGGAGATGAGAGGATGGAAGCAAAGATCAGATAGCAGCATAGAGGAGAGAGATTTGAAGATGCTGTGTTGCTAGCTTTGGAGATGGAGAAAGGGACCACAAGTCAGGGGATGCTGGTAGCCTCTAAAAGCTGGAAAAGGTAAGGTGATGCATTCTCCCCTAGAGCCTCCAGAAGGAATGTTGCCCTGGATTTTAAAATCAAGCAACCTTGACTTTAGCCCAGTGAGACTGATTTTTGGGCTTTTGACCTCCAGAACTCTAAGATAATAAAGATGTGTTGTTTTAAGCCATTAAATTTGTGGCAATTTGTCATAGCAGCAATAGAAACTAATGCACCACATTTGGGCTCATGGCACAGAGCTACACTGCCATCATTTTAGTTGGATTGAAATAATGTTCCCATACTGTGCCTATAATCCAAGACAGAGCTGGGACCGTCACCCAGAGGCCCTGCCGCGGAAGCTGTTGCTTTGCCTTCTGTTCATCACAAGCTCACTTTGCTCCTATTTATTTTCAGGTCTTTTGAGAACTGGAGTGTCAGTGAGGTTCCTAAGCAGAGGAAGGAAGTTTCATGGCTTAATTCTCCTCTCCCAGGTTTTTAAAACCCAAAGACATTTTCTAAAAAGATATTTACAACTATACACAATGTCTTTTAATCAACTGGGCCTCTGTTCTGTGCTCAAAATTAAACAAGAGTGAACCACGTGGAGGATGAAGAGAATGTTTATGTTCACAAAGTCTTTAGAAAATGGGTAGGTGTCTTCATCAGAGTCACGAGTTTGGGATATGCCCTTGGGCTAATACGGTAGGCTGGGGAGGAGCTTTGGGCAGCTGATTAAAATTAAAATTGCACATGGGGCCAAGGAGTTGAATAACAGTAATATTAACAGCTACTGTGCTAAGCAGCACTTATAAGGAACATAGGCATTATCCTATTATCCTGTTCTTACTATCGTTATTGTCAGTTGCGTAAATTAAAGCTTAAGGAATGGCACCATCCGGGGCCAGCCTGGTGGTATAGTGATTAGGTTCGTGCGCTCTGCTCTGGCAGCCCGGGGTTCATAGGCGCGGATCCCAAAGACCTAGCACTGCTTGTCAAGCCATGCTGTGGTGGCATCCCACATAAAGTAGAGGAAGATTGGCACAGATGTTAGCTCAGCAATAATCTTCCTCAAGTAAAAAGAGGAAGATTGGCAACAGGTGTTAGCTCACGGCCAATATTCCTCACACACACACACACACAAGAAAACAACACAAAAACAAAATCACAACGAAAAAGAAATGGCACCATGCCCCCATCATCTACAGCAGACTCACTGTCAATTTGGCTCACTCGAAGCTGGGCTGTTAGTCACTACTCCGTGTCCTTTCTCCGCCTGAGCTGCTCTGCGGCTGACAACTTGGAAAGTTTTCCATATGACAGAGTCATGGCAGATTTGTTGTTTTCTTGATATTCTAAGTGTGCTACCCCAGCAAATTCTTGAGAATGCAGGAAGGGCTTCCTAGATGAAACATATGCATCATATATGACACCAAGCAAAGTCCTATTGCCATATGCAGTCAGAGAATGGGCAGACTGTGCAGGGCAAGCTTGGCTTTCTCAGAAGTGCGTTCGTTCTTATGGGCCCAATGGAAAAGCTAGCTAACTGATGTCATGATAGTGACTCCATTAAAAGTAGGGCAAATGATGAAAACGAATAAGTGCACATTTTGATTCTTACCACTGCCATGGTCCACTGAGGATGAAAAGCTGGAGGAATCCAATGAGACCAATTAGGTTGGACGGCAAGCTTTGTGGTGAGCGTGGATGAAAGGTGAAAGGGATGACACATACCAAGGTCTCGGAGTAATTCAAGTCTTGGAGGAAGACTAGTGTTCAGAACCAGGTAAAAATGTTAAAGAAAGTAAGAAATTCAGAGTAGGAAGAGTTCTGGGAAGGGAAAGGCCCCCGGCTTGAAAATAATGATGCTGGGTTGGCGTTTAATAGCAGCAGAACTTCTCCACTCCTATTCTACTACCTTTTTTTTACTGGGTAAGGAGATTACTCATCAGAGTTGACCAGAAAGGGTGGAACAAATGTTGACAAGAAAGAATTGGCGTCCCAACTTGTTCAAGACTCCACATTTGAACCATTGCATCCCAAGGGAAGGTAACACGATATATTGATTGAGAAAACAGGCTTTGGAGTCAGACAGACCTAGAGTCTACGTTGTTCTCCTGGAAAGCTACTTAACAGCTCTAAATTTCAGTTTATTCACCTATAAAATTGGGATAATAGTATATACCTCTTAGGGCCAGGGTGACCCTAAGACTCAGTGTAAAACACTTTAACACAGCACCTGGCACATAATAAATACTTGATGCATGGTAGCTATTCATTTTATCATTATTATTTTTATAGACTAAGTAGTTGAAATGACATCAGAAATCTTTAAGAAATTGTAAGGAAAGAATAAATATTGTGAATAAGTAAACAGTCGATAAAACTAGAACTAATTATTTTAAAGATAGTCTTACCAGTTTCCACAGTAAACAGTGATCTCTAGGCATCGTGGAGGTTCAGTAAGAATGCATCATACCAACCCAAATGCATTTTCCTTTCTCTAAAGGGCTATATAATCCTGCAAATCAGAGAAATTTTATAGAAAAGTACTGGAATTTCAGCATGACCAAGAATCCCATGATATGCTTGTGGAACAACCGTGGGCTGGTTGTTACACGTAGGAGGATTTTTAACCTGTTGAATAATCCAAATGGTGTTGGTTAAGAAATATTATAACTCCAGAGGGAGATTTCCAGGAAGAATAACTTAGAGGTTAGTCCCTAAGCCCTAAATTGTTCAACATTTCCACTAATGACTTTTATGCTAACACCTGCAGCATGCTGATCAATGAAAGAAAGCTGAATTACAAAATTAGGATTCAAAAAATTCTCATATGGCTGAAACAGACCAAATCTAACATTATGAAATTTGCCCACAAAAATTCTAGTCTTTTACTTTTAGTCCAATATCAAACTCTATAAGCAGAGTATGGGGTACATGTCTTGGCAGCTTGTATTTTTTTAAAAAAATGTTTTATTTAAGAGCAAAGTTAGTATAAGTCGACCACGTGGCTTTGCTTCCATCCTTGGAGATGTCAAAGCACAGAGCAGACAACCGCTGGACAGGACTTTATTGAAAGGATTCCGCTGTCGATGCGTGTCTGTACTAGACGACCACTAAGATCCTAGGACCAACCGTTCATTAGAGCCTGGTGTATTCTCCGCCCTACCACGAAACATGGCCTGAGGATCTGAGATGTGGTTCAGCAGAGTCCTGCTGTGATGAAGGTGAGGAAAACAGGCATCCTAAAGAGAGGCCAAAAGGCCAGAAGTGGTACCTTCCGTTTTGCCGGTCAAAGATGAGGAGAAAACATGGCGCCTGCTGAAAGTGGTGGGCAGCCCAGCCGTAACCACGTGATCACCGTTCTGCTGGCACTGGGGCAGGTGGCGCCAGGGCAGGTGGCACCCTCTATGCCTCACCTGAGGGCTGATGTGGGGTGTGGCTTGAGCAGGGACTGACTGCAGCACCAGCAGAGTGATGACAGCAGGGAAGCTGCAGGCACGGCTACTGGCTGCTAGGACTCAGCTGCCATCCCCTGTGTAATAGAATTGAGTTGACCTGAGCTGCCATCCACTTGCACTAGGGTTGAGATTAACTTTTCCTTCCCTTCTCAAACTTTAATGTGCATATGCATTTCTGGGGATCTCATTAAGATGTAGATTAAAACAATATATAATACAGGTGTCTGAGCAGCTCCTAAATCATTCTCTACTGTAGTTATAAGTGCACTTGGCACATTAGTGTCTGATCTATGGTTAAAAAAATAAAAACCAGGGGCCAGCCCAGTGGCATAGTGGTTAAGTTCACACACTCCACTTCAGCAACCTGGGGTTCGCAGGATCCTGGATGTGGATCTACACACTACTCAGCAAGCCATGCTGTGGCGGAGTCCCATATGCAAAAAGAGGAAGGTTGGCAACAGATGGTAGCTCAGGACTGATCTTCCTCACCAAAAAATAAATAAAATAAAATAAAAATAAAAATCATTCCAAATGTGAAAACTTTTGTGATAATATTAGACAAATATTTGTGTACATCATGGCATTAAAAAGTAATTCAATATATACCATCTCATGCCCATTAGGATGGCTACTATCAAAAAGACAGAAAATAAGGGGCTGGCCTGGTGGCAGAGTGATTGGGTTTGTGTGCTCCACTTTTGTGGCCTGGGGTTCCCAGGTTTAGATCCTGGGTACAGACCTACATACTGCTCAGCAAGCCATGCTGTGGCAGTGTCCCACATGCAAAATAGAGGAAGATTGGCACAGATGTTACCTCAGGGCCAATCTTCCTCACCAAAAAGAAAAAAAAAAACCAACCTAGAAAATAAGTATTGGTAAAAATATGGAGAAATTAGAAGCCTTGTGTGCTATTGGTGGGAATGTAAAATGGTACAGCCACTGTGGAAAATATGGTGATTCCTCAAAAAATTAAAAACAAGGCAAGGGAAACAAAAGAAAAAGCAAACAAATGAGACTACATCAAACTGAAAAGCCTCTGCATGGCAAAGGAAACCATCAACAAAAGGAAAGGACAACCAGGTGTGGACCTACTCCACTCACCAGCCATGCTGTGGAGGCATCCCACACACAAAACGGAGGAAGACTGGCACAGATGTTAGCTCAGGGCTAATCTTCCTCAAGTAAAAAAAGAGGAAGATTGGCAATGGATATTAGCTCAGGGCCAATCTGCCTCACCAAAGAAAGAAAAAATTAAAATAGAACTACCATATGATCCAGCTATTCCACTTCTGGGTATTTATCCAAAGAACATGAAAATACTAATACAAAAAGATACTTACACCACTATGCTCATCGCAGCATTATTCACAACAGCCAAGACTTGCAAACAACCTAAGTGCCCATCAATGGATGAATGGATAAAGAAGATGTGGTATATATACACATATACAATGGAATACTACTCAGCCATAAAAAAGGTGAAACCTTGCCATTTGTGACAACATAGACGGCCCCTGAGGGGAATATGCTAAGCAAAATAAGTCAGACAGAGAAAGTCAAATACCATATGATCTTATTTATATGTGAAACATAAAAAAACAACATCAACAAACAAACACATAAATACAGAAAATAGATTGGTGGTTACCAGATGGGAAGAGGGGACGAGAGAGGAGGGAAGGCAAAAGGGGTAAAAGGGCACATTTGTATGGTGACAGATGCAACTAGACTTTTGGTGGTAAACACGATATAGTCTATACAGAAGTCGAAATATAATGATGTACACCTGAAGTTTATATAATATTATAAACTAGTGTTACCTCAATAAGAAAATAAATTTAAACGAATAAATAAATAAAAATTAAAAATAGAATTACCACATGATCCAGCAATTCCTCTTTTGGATATATACCCGGAAGAATCTAAGCAGAATCTCAGAGACATTCATACACCCATGGTCATAGCAGCATCAACTCACAATAGCCAACAGGTGGAAGCCAAAAGGTGTCTATTGATGGACGAACGGATAAACGAAATGTGGTATATATACATACAATGGAATATTATTAAGCCTTAAAAAGAAAGGAAATTCTGACATATTACAACACGGATTAACCTTGAGGACAATATGCTAAGTGAAATAAGCCAGTCACAAAAGGACAGATACTGTACGATCCCACTTATATGAGGTCCCTAGAGTAGTCAAAGTCTTAGAGACAGACAGTGGAATGGTGGCTGCCGGGACCAGGGGAGGAGGAGAATGGGGAGTTATTGTTCAATGGGCACAGAGTTTCAGTTTTGCAAGGTGAACAGAGTTCTGGAGATGGATGCCCGTAATGGCTGCACAACAGTGTGAATATTTGATACTATTGAACTGTACACTTCAAAATGGTTAAGATGGCAAATTGTATGTTATATGAATTACACCATAATTTTTTTTAAAAAGTATACCAATGTAAAATCATAAATATACCAAGAGCAACTTTATACAAGATGGAATCTTTTATTATTAGATACCTTGCATTTTATATCTTTTAAAATTTTGATACTCAGAATAATATTGTGAGATGGATTAGAATATGAGCTCCATTTCTAAAATTAAAGAAACTGAGGCTCAGAGAGATGAGACTAGAGCCCAGGACTGCTGACTCGTAAGGCCAGGGATCGTTTCCTTCCAAGTGCTCCCTGCCACACTTTGCTCCCAGTGGCTGGGTTTTGAGGTGAGTGTGGGATTGCGGTAGCTACATTAACATTGTGCTGGATGCTTTGTGGTTATAAACATCTCTGATAGGTTGATGTGGTAGGGATGTTTGTCTCTTTGCCAAGCTGGTGACAATTTAATGATAATATTGTCAACTGGTGTCTTCGATGATTATACACATTTATCAGACAGTATAATCATCTCTACTCTGCCAGTTGCTCACACACCAGAAATGAAGCTCCAGAAGAGTCTATTATTCTGACAAGGATAATAGGTCATTATTACCAAATCAGCAGCGCAGAGCTTTATAAATAAACGACCCAGCTTCCCATCATTATTTTTCACAAGTGCCTCAGGTTCATCTTAGCATCTAACAGCAGGAGACAATTATCTCATAATATTCTTCTATTTTTTTTTTTAGTATATCTTAACTGTCCTTAAATGGTAAATAGAATGTTTCTGTTGATCTCAGAGTAGAAGCATGGGTGGTTTTACAGGAGCATTAATAGAAAATGGGTAGAATTTATGTTATCTGCACACCAAATGCATATAATCTTTTCCTTTTCCATCCAATTCTGTTGAAAAAAGAATGACCAGCTGGGAAGATGGGAGTGAGAGGGGAAAAGGAGAAGTGCTATGTACTTATCACATGAATTAAGGTGAGGCTTTTTTTTTTTTTTTTTTTAGGATGACGGAGTTTACAGGGGAGACTAGAGATGGAGGAGATGGAATGGTGAGGGGATGTGAATGGTACAAAGGAGACAAGAGAAGCAACGAGACTAGAGGTGGGGGCATGATGGTGGTGAGAGAAGCTGGGACCAGGGCTGGCAATCATGGGTGTGAGACCTCAGGTGAGGTGAGGTTTTTTTCTTTTTTGGAAGATTAGCCCTGAGCTAAGTGCTGCCAATCTTCCTCTTTTGCTGAGGAAGACTGACCCTGAGCTAACATCTGTGCCCATCTTCCTCTACTTTATATGTGGGACGCCTACCGCAGCATGGCTTGCCAAGCAGTGCCATGTCCGCACCTGGGATCCGAACCAGTGAACCCTGGGCCCCCAAAGGGGAACATGTGAACTTAACTGCTGCACCACCAGGCCTGCCCCTCAGGTGAGTTTTTCATGTCCTCTTAATAGTGGTCAGTTGGGCAATCAGAGTATACAAACAGTCCCCAAACGCTGCCCCTTCCCTGTGTAGAGTGTTTTAAAAGGGAAACTCATAACAGTAAAAATTCTCCTCCACTCACCCAGGAGTCGCCCTCCTTCTCCCCTCCTCAGACACGACCGCCTGAAGGGGCCTGAGGGGTCTTCCCAGGGCTGGACACCTGCTCATACCACCTGGCAAGAGGCTGTGCTCAAGGAGCAGCCCTCCTTGTACTGAACACTGGATTAAACCACAGCCCCGGCCCGCGGTTGTACAGCACCTACAGCTGCCGTTGGGGAGGAGGCCCCGGGAGGACAGAGCACTGTCTTCTAAGGAGGGAAGGGGGAGAGCGGGCTGGGTGAGGAACCATGTTTCTCTGGCAAACGAGAACAGTCCTGTTCAAGGTGGCCACTGGCTTTCCAAACAAAAAGAAGCTTGTAACTATAAAAGGCTACCATGGGCTTCCTGCTCCCCCACCCTTTTAGAGGCAAAACCTATTTATGAGGCTTTATTAAGTGCAAATAAGTCCCTCGGCTGCAACGGAGAAGCAGCAGCTGCTGAAGATTTGGTCATTTGCATATAAATGACATGATTTCAGCTCAGAGAAGAATATTGAAAAATATACATGTCGACAATGGAATCCTGATAGATTCACACATATTAAGGCCAGATATTGTAATTTTTAAGGCTGCCGCATGCTGACGACTGCATCATATCACACATTCAGTTCTGTTTGGGTTATATGAGTTTTATCTTCTACGAAATGGAGGATTTTTATTGTGAATTAATTAAACTACATTTTTTTTCCTAAACATGAGAACATTCAGGTCAATAAGCTAAATGCTCTACAAATGCAGAGGCTCTGTGACAGCCAAAGTTACCAACTGCAAACTTGGTTTTCTGCACAGCCAACAAAGAGGGCTGCGTACCTGGGTGTCTCCTGGGAAGAGACGGCAGCGTGTTCTCTGATTTCGGCCTGTCCGCTGCAGGGTCAGCCTCTTTTTTTTAAATTGAGGTCATAATAGTTTACAACATTGTGAAATTTCAGTTGTACATTATTACTTGTCGGTCCCCGTATACGTGTCCCCCTTCACCCCCTGTGCCGACCCCTCACCCCGTTTCCCCTGGTAACCACTGAACCATTCTTTTTGTGTGTTTATCTTCAACATATGAGTGAAATCATATGGTGTTTGTCTTTCTCAGTCTGGCTTATTTCACTTAATACCCTCCAGGTCCACCCATGTTGTTGTGAATGGGATAATTTTGTCTTTTTTTATGGCTGAGTAGTATTCCATTGTGTGTGTGTGTGTGTGTGTATATATGTATATATACCTCATCATTATCCAGTCGTCAGTTGATGGGCACTCGGGTTGCTTCCACGTCTTGGCTATGGTTAATAACGCTGCAGCGAACATAGGGGTGGCTAAGTCTGTTTGGATTGTTGATTTCAGGTTCTTTGGATAAAGACCCAGTAGTGGGATAGCTGGGCCATATGGTATTTCTATTTTTAATTTTTTGAGAAATCTCCATACTGTTTTCCATAGTGGCTGCACCAGTTTTCATTCCCACCAGCAGTGTATGAGGGTTCCCTTTTCTCCACAACCTCTCTAACATTTGTTATTTTTTGTCTCAGTGATTATAGCCATTCTGACAGGCATAAGGTGATATCTTAGTGTAGTTTTGATTTGCATTTCCCTGATGATTAGTAACAAATGTCTTTTCATGTGCCTGTTGGCCATCTGTGTATCTTCTTTAGAGAAGTGTCTGCTCATATCCTCCAGGTCAGCCTCTTTTTGAAGAGCCAAAGGAGGCTCCAGTTTCCATATTCTAAGAAGTTTCCAACAGCCTGGCTAAAAGAGTAGGAAAGGAAATTCTTGTAGTTCAGGAATTCCCACACATTGCCAAGTGCCTACCATTGTTTGCTGGCTCCGTGGCCTGTGGCTTGAGGTTCACAGCTGGTAAGAGACAGATCCTGGGATCGTCTGCTCTGCTTCCAGACAGGTGTCCCCCGTGCCACCCAGAGGAAGTAGATGGGCTCCTCTGAAATCTGCTGCAAACTCTGGCCCTGCATCAGTCTGGGTGCTGACTGGCTCTCCTGCAACACAGAGCTTGTTTAGAAACTGCTGGTTGTCTACTGGCTGCTGGGAAGGCCACAGAAATCCCTAACACTGCTTTCACCTCACCAACCAGCCCTCACCTCCCCCAGGGAGAACCTTCTCCTGCAAGTGATCATCACTTAAGTGATAACTTCAGATTTCCTCGTAGAAAAATAGTATCCTATGTTCCTTTAAGTAACAGACTTTATTCATATCAACATTTGATCATTGAATTATTTACTTATTAAATAAGTCAGGTAACTAATTCTTAACATATTTTTAAATCGTACGTATTAACATTTACTGGATAAATAAAATCCTTGGTATACACACACTTTTTAAAAGACATAATTATAGATGACTAATAAACAATTCAATAGCTAGCTGAGAAAAAGGAAAATTTAGAAACTCACCATAAATATATGTGTTTCATAGAGAACCTTAGAGTATTTAGAGAACTCTATTATGCTAATTGGAAAAAGAGACTCTCAACATCACTTTGCTGATGTATTCGATTTATTCTCTTAAAATGATTTATGGAGATACACATGACATTTTAGGTTTAATAAAGATTATTATTATTTTTTTTTTTCATGAGGAAGATTGTCGCTGAGCTAACATCTGTGCCAATCTTCCTCTATTTTTCACATGGGATGCCTCCACAGCATGGCTTGATGAGTGGTGTGTAGGTCCGTGCCTGGGATCTGAACTTGCAAACTCCAGGCCCCTGAAGCAAAGGGCATGAACTTAACCACTACACCACTGGGCTGGCCCCATGTTTAACAAAGATTTTTAAACTATATATTCTAAAAATCTTAGTTCTGGTAATTGATCAAATTATACACATAGAAGATGATTCTATTATCCAAAGTCTGGTCTCCCAGAATTAGAGAAGGGTGAGTAAACCCTCGGGGGGGGGGGGGGGGAGGGGGGGGGGTGGGGGGGGTGCGGCGGATCCAGGTGCTGTGAGGCCTGAAGCTTATACAGTTTGGAGGGCTCTCTTTAAGAAAAAGAATACAACATTACTCATACAAAATTGGGCACAAGAGTGAATATTTACCTAGGTTGAGAAAAAAATCACAACAAATTATAAATTTAAAAAAAGAAATTGCAATAGATTACAAACCTCACAAAAGCCACAAAACTAACATACTTTGATTGATTCTCTGGCTACAAACCTCTATAACACTTTTTCTCTACAACTGACAATCTCTTCAGTCTATCCTCTAATGTGGTTGATAAAAATTGGTTTATATTAATGATAGTTTTAAAAAGTTTATTTCATCTCCAAAATGATAGGTAACGTCACATAAAGTTTAAGGATTGTTGCCACATTGGAGAAAACCTCTATTTCTTTCATACATGACCTGTAGAATTTCAGGGATTTTCAAGTTTTCTGTGGAGTGACTAATCTTTAATATTTCCACATTTTCCTACTAGCTAAGGCCATAAGACACACTGTTTCTACTGCCATGAGCTCTCAAGTCCCACACTTTTGTGTCCCTGGAAATAGTGTTTATGGAAGCTGCCCCTATATCAGGACCATTAGCAATATCTTTACTATATAGAGAATGGACTATGAAACATATAATTAAATGTGTTCTCAACTCAACTTTGACAAGGGTGAAGGGAAAATGAGTCTCAGAACGAGCCCTGATGAAAGAGTTCTGGCCTGCTCTGCCTTTGCACAGTCTGCTGGTTCATATACGCCTGGTCATTGCTGATTTTCAAGGCACAGGGTCTGTGATGAGAGAAGAGGGCTTGTGAAAGCAGCAGAAGACAGTTGCACAGAGTTTCCCTCTGGCAGCACAAGCCCCTTAAAGTTAAAAAAAAAAAAAAAAAAAAAGCTGTTCTCTAACTTCATGAAAACAATACCCTCCAGACTCCCTCCTACCAGCATTCGCTGTCCATCAGCTCAGTTAGGCCAGCGTGGAATTAAAACCAGAAATGCCATGAGAAATAGAAAGAGCCCCAAGTGGATACCAGTCTCTCTGGGGTGTGATTGACTGAACACAACCAATTCTCTAGTGCATCCACGGCCGTCATCCTCCGGAAGAGCTTTGCTAAAAGCAGCGCATCCCGGAGCTGCCAGAGATGAAATGGACACTGTGCTCTGTCCTAGAAAGAAGATGAAGCTGGCAGTTTAGATTGCTGAAAAACAGTTTGAGATAAGCTTGTAGTTCCATAGAAATTAATCTGTGCCTCTAGATAGCATGTAAGCCTATTGGAAAGCTTCTTCAATTCAAGCAGTTAATAATATATCAACTCTTGTAGCTTAAGGGATACGATTTTCAAAATTATTGTACTGAGGGAATCATAAATTCCACCAAGAGGAAGGTTGTAGTCCAGATATTTTATTTTAGATTTCCATCTAGGGTGCATTACGACACTCCACATGAAAGTCAAATTGTCCATGTAAAATGGTTTCCAGGTGACAAGTTTACCCCAAGGGGTCCACTGAAGTAATACATTCAGAGTTATATCTGACTTTCACAATCTATAAAGACTAGTTATCAATTTTTTGAAAGATTTGATAAGCAGGAACAAAAAAATAGCTTATGGATGCTGACATTTGTCTCATTAATGGGAGCAGCATAAGAAGTACAAGCTCCTTCTGGATTTGGCTGTAAATACACCACTGACATACATTTTGGAAGGTTGCTGTTTTGTGCTGGTGGGAACGTATTTGTCTAACCTTGCACCGACTATAATAGACGTAAGGAAGCAGTGATGTGACTGTCAGCCACATTCAGCTTTTTAAAACAGGGGCACCCACTCTGCCAATATCTGTCACATTCCAGGCCACTGCATATTAAAAATTATGTTCCATCAACACCGTCTGGCCTAGTGGAAGTTTTATTAGGAAATAATTCTCCTGTTGTGTTTGGGGAAGGGAAGAAAAAAATCCCACTTCACCCAATAGGATTCAAAGGAATAATTAATGTTTCTTCCACCCTCAGAATAGGAAGGCTGTTGACTTCTCTGGTGTTTCATGTGGAATATCACAACCCCATCTCGCAAGGGCAGAACGAATAAACAAGTTAGAAACAGCCAGGAGGCCCAAGTACTAATTACTTGCCAGTTTGTTGCCGATCACTGCATCATTCTGTGTATTGTAAAGCAGTATTTTCATAAGTTATTCCCTTGTTACCAGGGAAAAAGAATTAGATTCTTTTTTTCAGGAAGATAGTATTGGTAAGTTTGTTGGAGATGCTTATTAAAACAATAATAGTAATAACAAGGTGCTTACATTTGCTTGGCTTTGGTTAAAAACTTTGTAGTTTAAAGTGCATTCTGGGAGGATGCTGACTGCCCAGACTGCAGAAGACATGCTGTGAGCCTCCTGCATGTTGTTAGCATTTTCCTCTCCCGCTTAGCTCATGTGTGCGTACTTGTAAGTCTCACCACTTCTCACCTGAGGAGGCCACTGAGAGCAGGGGTTTTGGAGTCCAACATTTTGGGGTGAATTCCAGCTCCACCACTTACTACCTGTGTGAACCTGAACATTAATTTCCTCACTTAGAAAATGCAGAAGAAATCCCTACCTTACAGCTGTAGTGAGATGTGAAGGGATTTTAGCACAGACTTCTGGGGGCGGAGGCACAGTTCATCAGGCTTCTACAGAGAACACCTGAAAGTGCGTCGGTTCTAGGAGAGGCCCCCAGGGCTCCGTGAGCCCTCATCAGACGGTTCAGGGGCCACCTTTACTTCCTCGTGTGTCCGTTGCTGGCTGTGGAGGGCTGATCTTGCCAGTACATTGCCCCTGACTCCGTGGACAGACCACAGCGTGCCTCATGACTTAAGGCAGTACCGTCTAGTGTCTTCTCTGCTTTTTGTTCATCTATCTATAAATAAAATTGTTTCTTTTTTATTGTTTTTCCATTACCTGGAAATGACTGAGCAGATTCGGAGCCCCGACATCACACATAAGCTAAACAGAATGCCCCACATTAACTCCAGGAAGACCTGAAGGGTGAGTGGGGGCCTCAGGTGGGTGGTTCTCAGACTTGAGCCAGCATACTCGTCCTCTGGAGGGCTGGTTAGAACAGATTCCTGAGCATCCCTCCCAGTTTCTGATTCAGCAGGTCTGGGGTGGGACTGGAGAATTTACATGTCTAACAAGTCCCAGATGAAGCTGATGCTGATGTCGTTGGTCTGGGGACCACACTCGGAGAACCGCTGCCTTGGGAAATCCAAAGTAGGATTGGTGTGTTGATTTGCAATCAGCCAGCTGCACACATGTGCTGCTCTGTGGGTGATGATTCTCCAGGGGCCGGCTGGGAGGCCAGCTAGTCTGCTAAAGTAAAGCCTGCTCTTAGGAGCAAGTGGTTGCAACTTGATTCCTAAAAAGAGTATGACGGAGATGAGATGTAAGGCAGGTTTTCTTGTAGCCTTAATTCCTTCCCACACGCCATTGCCTAGTAAGTGCAAATAGCTAGGACACACTCTCCAGTACCTGTCTTCTCTTATTTCCTCCCCTAAGTCCACAGTGGCTGATTAACTTGGGGCCTGAATGGGGCTCGTGGTCTGAATTATTAGCTCTTGGGTAAGGTGAGACCCATTTAAATTGTTCTTAATGTCCCACCACACACTTGGTTGAGAAGAAAGCAATTTTGGAACTGTTTGCAAGCCGGAAATTGTATTCATATAATATTTAATTGAGATAAACTCATGTTTCTAAAATCCAAATCACATATAGTTAATTGAAATGGAAAACAGATTTCTGAGACCTGGTCTCAGGGTCCCTGACATTGCAAGTGAAGGTGTTGCAGGAAACTCTTGGCCAGACCAAAAGAGGAGAGTTATCGCCCTGGGCCAGGCTTATCCTGCCCTGAGGAGAAAAGTGGGGCAGTGGGAAATCCTGAGGGGAGGGGGCTATTGCGGGGGTGGCCAAGGAACCTTTAAGAACAGGAATAACTAATTTTCAAATTAATTGTTTGATGTGTCGTTTTGTTGTATAACCGCTAATTTAGGATGAGCCTGCTGCATACACTACTCTGTATTATCAGGGTTTATGGCGGTTGTGATCTCCACAGGAGGAGAGAGGAGAGCAGCCCAAGAGGATTCTGACATCTGTCAGATGGGCAGTCAGCAGGCCCAGGGAGTTAGTGAGAGATCGAACTCAGAGAGTGTCAGCCCAGGGATTTCCTGGGATCCAGCGGGGAGGTCACTAGACTTCCCATGACATTTGGCCCACAAGACTTGAGGTGTTCTCATTTAAATAGTAAAGAAAAAGGTGACCTAGCAAGGGGACACCCAGGTGACAGACTTCTGGGTAACCTGAGGTTACAGGAAGATTCTAAAATCAACAGCTCTGATTGGTTTTGCCTCGATCCTTTTTCAGATTTCTCCAATCTGAAAAGTGTGTTCATTAATTCACTAACATTTCTGAGCGGCTGCTGGAGGCCTGGCTGTGTGCCGGGTGCTGAGGATGTCATGATGGCCATGAGGCAGGCCCTGATCTCAGGAGCTTGTTTTTCCAGTCATCCTCCCACGTCTTCTCTTCCTCCAAAGCCCAATTCCACGTTCATCTTCTGTGCTCGCACCAATGACCCACTCTCAGCCTGCAGTGTTCACTGACTT
The DNA here is from genome assembly GCF_021613505.1 of Equus quagga. Taxonomy (NCBI): domain Eukaryota; kingdom Metazoa; phylum Chordata; class Mammalia; order Perissodactyla; family Equidae; genus Equus; species Equus quagga. Next base: position 26,162,760 of record NC_060284.1, on the reverse strand, counting down.
ATTAAACAACCATGTGCCAGGCACTGTTTAGGAACACTATCCTGTTCAGTAGTCAACAGAATAGACAAAAATCCCTGCTTTCTTAGGGTGGGAGGAGACAGACAATAAACAGGATAAAATATAGCAAAGAAATAGTATGTTAAAGGTTAGTATGTTAGCCAGTGACAAAGAGGAAAAATAAAGCAGGGAAGGGAAACCAAAGAGTCTAGTGTAGGGGTTAGAGGGACCAGCCAGGGCACAGCCTCTCTGAGAAGGTATGACGACAGGAAGGAACGGCAAACACAAAAGCCTGAGGTAGAAGCTCACTGTGGGCATCAAGAGGAAGAGCAGGGAGGCTGCTGTGGCTGGAGCAGGGTACAGGAGGAGCAGGAGACCAGGTCAGACTGAGTTGGGGCTGGGAAGCAGACCAGGTAGGTCCTGGAGGGCTTAATAAGGACTCAGTTTTACCCTATGTGCTGTGAGAAGTCATAGGGGGGTTTCAGCTGAGTGGTGACATGGACTGTCGTAGTGTTAGCAGGGTCACTCTGGCTGCTGTGGGGGAGTGGGTCGAAGGAGAGGAAGGAGGAATAATCTGGAGGCTACTGCAGAATGCAGGCAAGAGATGATGGTGGCCTGGACCAGGGAGTCATGGTGGAGATGGTGAGAAGTGATCAAATCCAGGATATATTTTTAAGGTACAGCCAACAGGGTTTGTTGGTAGATTATAAGATCTGAGAGAAAGGACCTAAAGAACTTGAATAGATATTTTTCCAAAGAGGATATACAAATAGCTAACAGGTACATGAAAAGGTGCTCAGCATCACTAATCATCAGGGAAATGCAAATCAAAACCACAACGAGATATCACCTCACACCTATTAGATAGAATGGCTATTATCAAAAAGACAAGAGATAAGTGCTGGCAAGGGTGTGGAGAAAAGGGACCCCTTGTGCACTATTGGTGGGAATGTAAATTGGTGCAACCACTATGGAGAACAATACGGAAGTTCCTCAAGAAATTAAAACTAGAACTACCATATGACCCAGCAATCCCACTTCTGGGTATACAGCCAAAGGGAATGAAATCACTATTTTGAAGAGATATCTGCGCTCCGATGTTCGTTGCAGCTTTATTTACATAGCCAAGACATGGAAATAACCTAAGTGTCCATTGACAGATGACTGAGTAAAGAAAATGTGGTATATACGTACAATGGGATATCATTCAGCATGAGAAAGAAGGAAATCCTGCCATTTGTGATAACATAGATGAACCTAAAGGGCATTATGCTAAGTAAAAGAAATCAGAGAAAGACAAATACTATATGATCTCACTTATATGTGAAATCTAAAAAAAAAAAACTGAACTCATAGAAACAAAGAGTAGATTGGCGCTTGTCAGGGGCAAGGGGTGGGCGTGTGGGGGAAATGGGTAAAGATGGTCAAAAGGTACAAAATTCCAGTTATAAGATGAATAACTTCTGGGGATCTAATGTACAGCATGGTGACGATATTAACAATGCTGTAATGGACTCTTGAGAGTTGCTAAGAGAGTAGAGCTTAATAGTTCTCACCACACAAAGAAAAAGTGAGATGATGGATGTGTTAACCAACCTTATTGTGGTAATCATTTTGCAAAATACATGTATATCAAATTTTCATGTTGTACACCTTAAACTTACACAATGTTATATGTCAATTATATCCCAATAAAGCTGGCGGGGGGGGGGGGGGGGTGAGGTGCTGGAGAGAAAGGACTTAAAGATGACGACTATCTTGACCTGAGCAATTAGTAGAAAGGGTCACCATTTACTAAAACAGAGGAGACTGCAAGAGGAGCAGATGAAAAGATCATGAACTTGATTTTGGACCTAAGAGTTTGAGAAGCCTGTTAGACATCCAAGTGGAGATGTCAAAGAAGCAACTGGATATGTGACTGTAGTTAGGAGAGAAGTCCGGGCTTGAGATGTAAATTTTGGAGTAATTATAATGATTGACCACGGACTTAAGCTCAGAAAAGAGGACGTGAGGGGGTTGAGGGACTGTGAAAGGGGAAAGGATCAATGGGTTCAGAGGAGCAGAGTCACAGAAGAAGCAATGTCCTCAAAAGAGTGAGTTTCACCAAGAAGGGAGCGTTCAGACAACAGGTGGATACAGGGATTTTGTTGATGACTGGCGGTGAATTCCAGAGAACACAGAGGGAGAATTTCAAGAGAAAAGGAGACGTTGGAGATGGGGTTAGGAAATGTGACACACTGGATTGAATATGCATGAAGTGTCCAGGGGATAGGGGATGATATTTGAGTTTGCAGCGTCTCATGGGGAAAGACGTAAATAAGGATAAAGAGCATGAGAAGACTGGACCTGCGGGTCCCAATAGCCGAGGAGTCGACGTGAATGGGAATGTGCGCATGCGCACAGGGAGGGCGTGGCAGGAAGCGTCCCCACGCGCCTCGAGAGCCCGCTTCACGCGGTTCTCTTTCCAGCCTTGGCCTTGGCCTATGCTGGTTCTCCGTTCCTTGTAAGCCTCCAGTCGGGGCCCTTTTCCTGCTGGGCCCGTTGACTGCGGGCCCCGCAGACCTCTGTCCTGAGCTGGGCCTCCTCATCAGCGCTTACCATGGCTCCGCTGCTGCTTCGCGCAGGCGCTGTGCTCTCGCCACTTTCAGGTGCCTGAAAGAAAGGATGCGTTTGGGACTCAGGGGATTCCCCGATGTGTGCCTGGACCGAGTTCTCCTTCATAAACGGTGACGTTTTCCCATCGTCTTTATTGCTATTCTCTTTCTCTCATATCCACCCCCTTAACCAGCCATTAATAAAGCTGGACATTTTAAAGCCAGTTTTTTGTGTTCCTTATTTTTAATTTTTTTAAAAAAGTTAAAGTCAACTTCTGTCTTCTTTGTGGACTTTTTGAAAAAAAATCCTTTTTTATCTATAAGAATGGTAGCCTTCTGTGATAAAAGGATTCCATTATCCTCTTCTAGCCCTTGGAAGCACTTATTTTCCCACAGAATTTTGGGGGGCACCTATCTGGGGACAGTGGCCTGCCCACAGCCTGGGGTTTCTACCCTGTGGCCCACATTGTCTGGGCTCCTCTTCCTAACTACCCACTGGGCATTGGCTGTCCAGAACCTCATCCGTCTTTGAGCAATTCCAAATGCAAAAAAGTCACCCGGCAGCAGAGAAATGCAAGAGGGTGTTTGATTTACCACCCACGCAAGAATGAGCGCGACCAGAAAAGGCTCATCGCAAGGGGCACTGTCAGATCAAAAGTACAAGGGCAATTAGAAGGACAGAGAGAAGAAAGCCTTCAGTGGCCTGGTTATTCTCTCTGGCGATGCAGTCTTTTTCAGCGAGTGTTTGCAGCCCTGCCAACAGTTTTCCCGTCAGAGATTCCAGGGCAGAAGGAAACTAATCACCATTAAATGTTCATTAGCAGCTACCACAGAGTTGGAGCAGAGCAAGTGATTGCTGGGTTCTGGTTTTTAACTTTTCTTCCAACACATGCGCACAACATTTGGTCATCCTGGCCGGCAGGCAGCTGGGCCTGCACCCCACTTCTGCCGGGCTCCTCAGAACACGTTTGTTAAAGATCCGGGAGGACTACGTCTCCCATGATGCACTGCGCATCCGCTGCTGCAGCGTGTTTTGCCACGTTGGACGCGTCCCCTTCTGAATTATGATGACAATCCAAAGCTCGAGCTCCTTTGGAAAGTCATCCATCTGCCTGTGTGCGTGTGCTCTGTGTGTGTGTGTGTGTGCGTTTTCCCAGAAAAGAAAAACGATCGGTTTCCTGTTTGGAGTGTCTTGTCACGCTGTTCCTTTTAGAGAAAGGAATAGGGGCAGTGGGCATGGGAGCGGGTTCTACCTAAGGTTTTTTTAATATAGAAAATGATACATGGATAGAAAAATGGAGTTAACAGAACAGACAAAACCAAATTTTAAATTGTTTTAAGTAACTTTTTGAGTGTCTGCTAGATGTTGCAGGCATATTATATGCAAGAACTTGCTTAAACTCTAGAATAGTCCCCACTAGGTAGGTGTTATTAACCCTGTTTTATAGACAAGGCAAAATAACCTGCTGAAGAATAGGTGGTTAATAAGAGACAAAACAGAGGGTTTTACTCTTTCTATAAAGTCCATGTTTAGTCCCTTACATCATGATGACTTTTAAAGAGACCATATGGCTCATCTATAAGGTGAAAATGTCCTTTGCCTCGAAAATAACCAATAGAAGTTTACTAACTACTGACCAGGTGGGCAGCACCTCACACCGTCACAAGGGATAGGAGTGAATTCACCTGAGTTACAGCTGGGAGGGTGGCATGTCTCTTACTATGTCAAGCTTGCCTCTCAGGTAGCAAGAGAGGAACCTGCTGATGCTGTTTGTCTGAAGGAGGCAGAAAAGACCTCGGCATAGTCTACACAGGGAAAGGGCAGACTTGGCTTGTGTATCTGCCCTGATATAAATTGTCGTACTCCCTGGAACTGTGTCTCCGGCTCGGCTCAGAAGGCAGTCCTGGTTGAATTGTATTCTGGCTGGACCGTGACACACACACTCCTCTTCACACTTTACCTGCCCCTAGCGGACGCAAATCAGGAGCGATCAGCAGAGCCTGCCAAGGGTCTCCGTTCGGGCAACCCTGCCCATGTCTGGGGTTAGGATTACAAGTTGTAGCAAGTTGCTCCTATCTCCTCTCTGATGTTTTGAAAGAGCCATGGCCACATCTGGTCAAAGTAACCTTGTTTTTCCCAGAGAGAAGCTTTCTGAGAATTTTCCTTTCTTGCAAAGTCCGGATTTAAAATAGCCTCAAAACAAAACTATATAGAGAGATATGGATATAGGTAGAGATAGATATAGTTATATAGATAATATATAGTATATTATTAGTAATTATTGCTAATAATTCATAATTATCTATAATATATAGTTGTATATACTATATGTTATATTACATATTATATAACTATATTATCTATAACTATGTATAGATAGACATAGAGAGGAATATACACATAGAAATAAGTGTAGAGATATAGATATAGGTGTGTTATATCTATATATCTATATATCCTTACTCCTTCATTGTTTTCAGTTATATAATTTAATAAATTTAATATAATTTAAGTACTTCTGGCTTAGATACTATATCTATATAACTGTACCTGTGTCCATATCTATCCACTCCTTTCTGAAGAGGCACGAGCCTCCTCTCCTGTGGGCCTTGCTGAGAGGCACTTTGCCTTCCCACATTAGGTACAGAAAGGGTGCTACCCAGACCCCACTGTTCTTGCTGGGCCCATACAAGAGTGTGGGGAACCCAGGCTGTTTGGTTGTTCTAGGTATTTTGCCAAGGCCACTGCCACTGAACACTTTGGGCAGCAGCCCCAAGTCTTATCCTGGTCCAGACAACCAGCCAAAAGCAAGGAGGTAACTCAGGGGCAGGGAAAATGTACGCCAGGATCCTGGAGTTTGTCCTGCTATTGGCCATCTTTCCCCAAAAGGAGCCACCAAAGCAATTAAAAATCAAACAAAAGAGAGGCCATGCACAACTTCCACCCGTCCCCCCCACCCCCCCACCCCGATTCTGGAAAAGAGATCTCAAGGGGAAAATAAAATTTAGGAGGTTTGTTGAACCCACTGTAGAGCTGATACAGAATTTAAATTGATTCCATAATTTATTGCATTTTAATTAGCAATCACAAGAGACCAAGTATTGTTTACTCTCTTGTTAGGAGTGCTAGCTGGAAACAAATACCAGAGAGTCTTAATAAGGATGAGTTATATTTACTGTTTTCCATTTTACAGTCTTGTTATAATCATCACAAGAAGAGATTCATTTAGTGTTCATCTGTTCTTGGTATGACATTTGTTGACCACTAGGGTGACATAAAATCAGAACATACCCCATAAGAAAAAGCCCCTCCACCGCCACCCCACCCCATGCTTACTCCTTCATTGTTTTCAATAATATAATTTAATGTGGAATCCTTCTGCCTTAGGTTAGATGACATGAGTCCCCATGTGCCATCATCACCCAAAATGCATCTAAATGACTGCTGTTGGTTATTTATTTAGAGCAGAATAATGACACAAACAGCAGACAGCTTGCATTTATATGTGGCACTCCAACATGGAAACAGCAGCCTGGTCAGGCAGCCAAGAAGCTGTCTGTTTGGTGCAGTGTACACCCATCGGCTTATAAGGGCACGCATCTGATGGGTTATCACACTTGTTTCAATCTATATTTTTGTTTTGGGAGTTAATAGAATATTAGTTCTTTTCAATGACATTTCCCCAAGGCCAGAGCTTTCGGGGTTTCCAAACAGCTCTTGCTATTATTACTCAAGCAGGAAGAACCTGAACTTCTACTTGTGGGATGGGACTCTCTGGGACAGTGCATTTCTTTGGGAGCACTCTGGGTCCCTGTTCCTCATTGGGAACAATATGAAGTGCTTTTTAAATACCTCTGCATTTTATGACAGTGAGTCCCATCGGTCACCCGCAGCTCTGCCTCTTGGATTGGGCACCCCCCGCAGGTAATAGAGCTCATTATCTCAACTCTAAAGGATATTTCATTAAACGAAGTACGAGGATTTGATTCCAAAAGGCCCCCCTCAAAAAAGGGATGTTTTGTGTAACCCAAATACATATACCATTTTGAGGCTTTTCATTCAAACTGGACTTGTTTCCCCAAAAGCAGGTGCCATTGCTTATTTATTCCTCTTTCTCTTTTTTAACCCAGTTTTTCCACCCAGCCACAGAGGCACCAATCTGATGCTTGGGTTTTAATTAAAACTTGTTCCCTGTTAAAAAGCTCCTATTGTTCTTTTCATTTAAATAGGATTCTTCTTAGATCTTTAACAAGACCACAGAGGAGTAATAAATCTAAGTAATTGTCCTTATTAAGAGGAGATTATTCTCACAAGACTATAACAGTCACCAAAGTAACTAAAGCCATTTCCAGGTGGCACTTGGACTATCCTCCTCCCACCCAAACACAGAAATGCCTCGTTAGTCACTTGCTTCGCAGCTCAAATTAAATTAGATGGCATTCTATTTATTTTTCATATCTTTTGCTAACAGAAGGGGATTTTCCCTTTGATGATATTAATCAGGAAACCTCAAGTCCAACTGGACTGAGTTCATAAGATGGAGATGACCTCTCCCTCCCTCCCTTCCTTCTTTCCTTCCTACATTTCACAGCTGATGCCTGAATTCCTGCTATGCCGGGCACTCTGCAAAGCATTAGTGGTTCAAAGATGAAAGACATGGTCCCTTGGATGTTATATTATCCATTCATCTAATAGTTACTAAACATCTTCCATGTGCAAGACATTGTAGTAGGAGCTGAGTTTTCAGAGGGGAAAAACCAGACATAGTACTTGCGTTCTTGGAACTTGAAATGTTGCAAGAATGTAGACATAGATCCAATAATTCCATAATTGATTAATTACAACCACAGCAAAAAGTTGTGAAAGAGAGGACAGGGTGCCATGTGAGCATGTCCCAGGGAGTTAGAAGCAGTCCCCTTAGAAATATTCACTTAGTTTGTTCTATTACCAATGAGCAGACCTCTGCTTTCCTATCCTACAAAACCACTAGGGAAGCTTTCTCATTTCCCAAGATCTTATGTAGGCACTGCCTCCGGATGTTTTCAGTTTTTATTTAAAACCCATGTTCTAAACTAGCCTTCCTTGGTTAGAGAAAGCTACCTAAACGTGTGTAGAATAGAGTTATCAAAGCAAAAAAATGGCAGCATACTCAAGCACCCATGAAGACCTTACTTCAGTAGTGTGCATGTGGGTGCATGTTTGTATAGATGGGAGCCTGCCAAGAAACAGGAGCTTGGGGAGGGAGCTCTCCACTGGAAAAGAGAAGTACTAGTTCTCAACTTTATTGGCCACTGTCTTTGTTTGCAGATCTTGAGGACACAGCTTATGTCAGCTCAGCTCTTAGACACACTTCGTGTTGAGTATACTGTGATTTCTTATTTAGGAATTGCTAATAAGAACTGATAACTTTCTTGCCTCCAAAATTGCCTGTAACATAGAAATTATGAGTGTTACTTGCAAATTCATTCTTGGCACATGAAAGAGCAGCAACCTAGAGCTGGGGAGAGATGAGGATTGAAAGCTTGCCGTTTGAAATGGAAACTATGCATCGTATGACAATGGAGAAAATGAGATCTCTTTCACTCGCCCAACAAGTCCAAAGGTTTTCCCGAAGAACGAGATCAGCAGCCCGTCTGTTGGGAGGCTTGACTCGTGGCCAGCACGGCCTTGTGGATTGTCCATGGACTGGTCTAGACTTCAGCTTTGCAGACTCAGAACTTTAACAACCCACCAAGAGCAGATCCAGTTTTTTGGGTAGACGCTCATTAGCCAAATAGTGAGACCGAAGGATAAAAGCAATATGCCAGGTACTAATTGGCAACGAGAAGTAACTGTCATAGAGACCAAAATGCTCAAAAGTCTACACCAGCATTCTTTTCCTGAAGGCGGACTCTAAGGCATGATCAGAAGATTGCTTGGCGGGTAGAGGGAGAGTTACAGAATCAGAACAAGAAGAGTTAGAGGACTCGAATGTTTAGTGAAATCAAACAATATAGACCTGTGCTGCCATCTGGCAAAAGAGCTAGAACTGACTGGGGCAAGAAGACTAGAACTCAACTGGCCTCAGCCCTCTGCATCCATCTTCACATTGTAGGTGTCTTTGCCAACTCGACCCAGTGACTCAGTTTGTTGAGTCAGACTCCCTCTAACCTGGAGGAAGCTTCCCCAAGCAGCACTTTGCTAGTCACAATAAAGTAATTAAGAGAGCAGTCAGTCTCTTCAGAGCCTTTTTGAGATCCTAAATATAAAGCTACTTCCTGTTTACCAAGGGGTAATTTTTTAGGAAATAATCCTTATCTTATATTTGAGCATATATGATAAACATTTATAATTAAGTTAAGAATCAATAATTATGTTCCAGAACCATTACCTCTATATGGTAAGATTCCTTTCCATGGCTTCCTATTGCCTCTGAAAAGCTTGGTTTTTGGGAGAAACAAGATATTACAGTATTGGCTCTCTAAAGAAAGGAACAGGAGGAAAAGGGGTCCTAAAAAATAGTTAAAAAGGTGGGGCTGACCCCGTGGCCGAGTGGTTAAGTTCGCGCGCTCCGCTGCAGGCGGCCCAGTGTTTCGTTGGTTCGAATCCTGGGCGCGGACATGGCACTGCTCATCAGACCACGCTGAGGCGGCGTCCCACATGCCACAACTAGAAGAACCCACAATGAAGAATATACAACTATGTACCGGGGGGCTTTGGGGAGAAAAAGGAAATAATAAAATCTTTAAAAAAAAAAATAGTTAAAAAGGAGAAAACAGAAGGGCACTGAAGATAATGCACCTACTTCATCATTTTGGGGTCCAGTCCCAATTCCTTTGCACTGGCATTCAAGGCCCTCTGCTTATGCCATCAGCACATGCCCCTGATTCTCTCCTTTTTCTAGGCTTCCAGGGCTGACTAGCTGCCCTTCTAATGGACATATTCTTCCTTTATGTACATCACACCTTCCCTGCATTGCTAGTTGGGGCTCTCCTTCAAGTGGCTTTGCTTGCTTGCTCTGGTGTTGATGTTATTGTTTGGCTCTCAAAAGGCAATCTTATTTCCTGTTTCTTGAGGAAGTGGGGTGAGGTGGGGGAGCACCGTACTGAGGCTTCAGGTACACAAATAAAGGCACTACCATCATAGCACTCTTCAAACTTTCCACATGGACAGGGATGGGATTTCGGCAGGTACCAGGATGCGTATGTGTGAAAACACATACACACCCACACTTCCTCCTCTTTAGTCACTACTTCGAGATCCTCTAATGAAAATTTCTTTTGAATGAAGACGTGATTACCCAACATAACAAAGGGGAAATTTGCATTTTCTCTAAGCTTAATAGAATTCATCTTTTAGCTTTGTCTAGGACAACTTAGTACAACAGATTTTTCAGTGACAAATATTTGCAGATAATGATCAGAAAACTATCAAGTGCTTTAGGTCTAACCATATATTGCCAGTTAGGAAGAGAATGATATTTCTACAACTTGAGATTGACTCACAATTTGGGGTATGACACATCTTCTAGGCTTATTTATGGGTCTCCAGCGAAATAGGGTGGATTTGTCTTTCTTACTAGTTCTCTGTACAGAATTCTTATGGTATATGTCACTGCATTTCTTGTATTAGTAGATCTATTTCTTGACAAGCCCAGAGGCTGTCCCCACATGTTCCCTGTCCTAACACACAGGGCTGTCCCGTGGCACTGGGCGGGAGATGGGCCATTCAGAACACCTCTGTCAAAGGGTCTCTGGTTTGATGACTATGGATCTAGAGGAAAAAAGCCTGGTAGATGAGAGAGAAAAATTCCAGGAAGAATGGAGAATGACCTTTTACCTTTAAAATTGTCTCCAGTGGAAGTGGCAAAGTGGCTCCCCCTACTGTGTGTGGCTGAGACTGTTGGTGCTCACTCAGACCCCCAGGTATGTATGCCACTTTGTGACCTGGCCTCTAAAATGCCCAGCAAGATGTTCCCTGTTCCCTCACTTCGTCATCTCTACCTGGAGCAAAGGACGCTGATATGGCAGAGCCACACATGATGTCAGGAGCTGGACCCCTAAACTCATGATTTAGAGTCACTCAACCAGTGACGGTCACATTGGACTTTCTGTGAATGAAGAATGGCTTTCATCATGTTAAGTCACTGAGATTATGTACTTCTCTGTTACCACGCTTAAACTAGTGTAGCCTGACCCGGAAGCAGGTGAGCCCAGTGAGTCAGATGCTGCCAATAGTCAATGGTTTGCATCCTCAGGCACATCCTCTTTGTTCTGATATATGAACACAGGATGCGCCTACCACCCAGGACATTCTTTCTCTGGGAATCCAGCCAGCTCCCTACTTTAGAGCACATGTGCAAATGATTTTCTTATTATAAATATTCCAGATGGAAAAGCCCATCAGACCTAAATTGCACCCAAACTTACCTGGGGCCTATACAAAGATAGCCTCTGCTTTAAGGCTGGATCTGAACCAAGGCCCTTGAGGAGTAATCAGATCAAAGCTTGAACCCAAGTGTAAGCCAGTGCCTGGCACATAATGGAATCTCCACAAACACTGATGGAATAGCCAGATCCTGAGGGACAAGCAAGAAACAAAGTCAAGGGTTAGGAGCTGGCAGAAATTGTAGTGCAGCAGGAAGGAGCAATCTGAGAATGGCGTGCTGGTGGAGCCACGGCTGGCTGCATTGGCAGGGAAGGGTTGTATGGTGTAGTGAGCTGCCTAGCGGCACATTTTTTCTTTAAGCCCAGTTTCAGGTTCACAGCAAAATTAGGGAAAAAGTATTGACAGTTCCCATATACCAGCTGCCCCTACACATGCAGAGCCCCCCCATTATCAACATCCCTCACTAGAGCGGCAGAGTTGTTACATGTCATTATCACCCAAAGTCAACAGTTTACATTAGGGTTCACCCTTGGTGTTGTATATTTTATAGGTTTTGATAAACTTACGATGGCATGTATCCACCATTATGGGATTACCAGAGTAGTTTCACTGCCCTAAAAATCAGAGTTACATTTTTACAGTGGACACAAATAAATGAATTTGTCCACAGCTTTCTCTTAGGAGCCATTTTCCCAGTACACAGCAAAAGACCCCAAGAATTCGTCAGATATCCATGTGGGAAAGGAAAGCCCATCTAGGATCCTGGCAGATGTGAGTGGAGCCTGTGGCTCCATTCCCAGCATTCTCTGGAGTTTAGCTTGAGAAAATAATAAGAATCCTATAGGATCAGTGATCTCACTCATTTGGACTACAGTAAATCTCTTCTATATTACTGCTCAGCCTCTGAGAATATTATATTGGGTCTCATTTTATTAAAGAATATCTTGCATACCCAGAAGTCGCTATTTAATTTTTAGCTGCAAGATACAATTTTGAAAAACCATTATCTAGAAAGTGCAATAATCAAACAATGTAATCACGAATGTTAAACCTCCTTGGAATATTATTTTAAATGCTTGCCAGCTGGAAGCAAGAGTTGACAAGGAAGCGTGTGACTTGCTAGGCTTTCTAATTTGTCAAAGCAGCTACACTTTCCAACAAGATGTGTTTGTTAAAATGTTTTTTCTCTGTGTGATTGTTTTGAAACTAACAAAGAATGCAAAATCCTTACACAAGGAAGACAGATTTGCATTTTCTATTTGTTCCAGCCTAAGATTTAGGATTAAATCACTTTAAGAGACACAATTGAATCCTTTCTCAGAGGAGCCAGACGGTCCACATACATCACCAGTTGCCTCTGAGCTTTCTGGCTGCTCCATGAGATCAGACTCGTAAATTTTGTGACATATGGAAAATATCAGAAAACCATAGCATGCATTTTAAGAGGGTCCAGAAAGCAGGACTCACACTGTCATGAAACATCCCATTCTTCCCCTTACCCACCCCTGAATCTCTACAGAAAGAGCCAACTGGGTATTTGGCCTGTGGCTGGGAAGCTCAGGGGCGAGCCAGCTGTTTGGTGGGGATGGGCCACCCTCCCTGACCAAAGGGGGTCCAGCAGGGCTATGGGTCATAGTGCAGTGCCCAGGAAGGATGTCCTCTTTTATGGCTCTGAACAACAGCACATGCAACTCCTCCCATCTGCAAGACCCTTCTCTCCCATTCAGTCCCCTCTCTGGTCCCACACACTTCCTACCTCCCCCTCTCTCAACACTTGTTTCATTGTTTCATTGTGCTATAACTTCCATGTCTGTCTTCACTGTCCGGCATTGAACTTACAGAGGCCCCGGCCTAGGCTTCATTTTCTTCGTATGCCCTGAACTTAGCAGGTACTCAAACTGATGAATGGATGAATGTGACCACCTTTGTGGGGAGCTTGGGAATAGAGCAAGGATTGATCTTAGCTCCTGCCTTCTCTTACTCACACCAGCTTCAGGGCCTCAGGCAAGAGAGTTAACCTTTCTATGCCTGACTTGCCTTGTCTATAAAAATGGGAATGATAATGGTATCTACCTCATAAGATGTTGTGAATACTGAATGATTTATCCATATATTATACTTAAATGGTATCTTGCACTAGTGAGAGCTCAATAAATCTTGGCTAACAAAGTGAGCTCTCAAAAAAAGTGAGTTGTCCTTATCAGTCATAATAACATCATTCCAAATGGTCCAGCTCCGTTAGTCTCCCTGCAACAGCCCAGGTCTCCATGTGACTCAGCGAGGGGGCCTGGATTTACTTGGGGGAGTGATTTGCTGGGGGTCTCAGGGATTCTGGTAAAGACAGATGGGGATTTTTTTTCCTGGAATGGGCTTTCCTTAGCTGTTTTAATGACCTAATAGTTGGGCTTAATCAATGTCTGCTCTGTGAAAGGAAGACCAGAAACACGACCTTCACACTTCTCTCCTCTCCAAAGCCATCTGTAAGGGGTTCTTGGATGACTCTGGGAAGGATGGTGAAGTCTGGACCTGGCCTTAGCCAGTCCTCCAAGCTCTAATGTCCCTAAAAGTTCCAGAGAGAACGCTGAAGGGAAGTGGGGAGTGAAGGCCATGCAGGTAGTGAGCCCACCCTGTGGGAAGATGGGAGATGCCCTGGATGCCAGCGGAGGTTACTTAGTGACCTCAGAAGCAGAAACCGTCACACATCAAACATTTCTAGGCAAAAGGAAATGGGGATGTTTGGAGGAAGGGAGTGGGCAGGGGTTAGAGGTGGACAGAGGTGAAAAGTCGCCCTGGACACAGAGGCAGGACTCCATCCTCAGACCTGCCTGGCGCTCTGAGCAGGGGGCTGTGAACTGAGGGAGCAACATATCTGGGTGTCTTCTGAGGGTGGCAGAGAATGCAGAATAAGAATGAGCCACCCTGGAGCTGTTTCCATTGCAGACTCTCCCGAAATTGAGAGGCCCTCACCCACAAGGGAAGAGACTCTGTGATGTCGGCCCTGGGTCCACAAGCAGATGACCCAGGAGCAGGTCCCAGCTCTCTGTCTGCCTCTTTGGGGCCTTTGGGTGGTTACTTAGCCTTGCCGAGTGTTTCCCTCTCCTCCTGTAAGACGGAGTTAACGTGCCTCCCTCACAGAGCCATGGCCAGTCTCTGATGAAATAAAGCTTGTGATACGTTCTGAGAGCTGTAAAGTGACAGATTAATAGCAGAAATCTTATCTATAATTATCAGTATCTATGATGGTTTAGACTCCTGGGTAGAGAGACCTGAGCCAAGTTTGGTCTTTGGAGGCCCGCAGCCATGGTAGCAATGGAAGGGCACAGCCACAGGCTTTGATGCCCCTTCCCAAACTGGCCTCTCTCCCTCCTCCTTCCTCCACAGCCCAGATAAAACTAACAGTGTGGGGCAGTGGTCGAGGGTCTGGGGGACCAGGCTGCCTGCATTTGAATCCCGCCTCTGTCATGGACCAGCTTCATGGCCTTAGGTAAGATGCTTAACCTGTCTATTCCTCAGTTTCCTCATCTGTAACATGGGGTTGCTACTGGCACCTGCTTCATGGGGTGTCATAAATGCTGAATGGTTAATTACATGTATTATCATTAAAATGATAGCTAACAAAGTGAGCGCTCAAAAAATGTGAGCTCAGATGATGTCACTTCAAATGGCCCATGTCCATTGACCTTATTGCTCATTCAAAGAAAACTGGGACCTTTCCACCCTGGCAAGCCAGTCAGAAAGCTGGGAAGAAAAACATTAAAAATCTCTGAAAAAATGAAAATGTCTTTCTGGGGTGGGGGAGGTGAAAACGGAGTGGCTGCAGACCCTGAGAAGCTTGTACAATTGACTCAGAACCCAGGAGAGCTAAACCCGTGGCTGTCTGCAGACAGGCCGGTCTGACTTCCTACGGACGGAGGCTCCAATCCTCCACCGTCTTAGATCAGTGGGACCAGACCTCATCTGCTACCCCAGTGCTATTTCCCGTAAAGAATCAGCACTTTAAGCCTGGAAGGGACCCTAGAAGATCACGCGAGTCAATGGGATCGTGGGGTTCCTGGGGAGAAAGCCAGTTGATTGAAGAAGCTCTGTTCTTGAGGGGAAAAACCACAACCAGCCTCCCAGGGCCGAATGTAGAGCAGAAAATAGGCTGCTGTGCTGCCGAAGGGAGGACTGGTGACACGTCCCAACAGTACTCTCGACACTCCCTGGGCACCTGCCCCAGCCCCGAGCCGTCAACAGTCTCACAGTTTCGTGGAGGGAGGCACATGGCAGCACAGTGTGGTTGGAGCCGTGTTGTGGGTATTCCTGGGGTGCTGTGAGGGCTGAGGGTGAGGGCCCCAAGCCAGTCAGGGAGTGTCTACAGAGGTGCTTTGGAGGAGCTGGTGACACTTGAGCTAACTTTGGGGAGAGGAAGAGGAGTAAACTCAGGGGGGAGAAATGGAAAGACCCTCCCACCAGAGTTCAGGGAATGAACAAGCAGATCAGTGTGACTGGAGGCTGATGTGCCAGAGAGAGTGGAGGCAGATGAGGCTGGAGAGACAGGGGCCAGCGGGACAGACAGGGCCTCCTGTGTCATGTTGAAGACTCAAGCCTGGAGAATGGGAGCCATCATGGGGTTTTCAGCAGAGAACTCTGCCATCAGAGGCGCAGTCTGGAGCAGCCGTTCAGGGGGTGGCCGGGTGGAGGACGGACTGGAGCGGGCAGGCCTGGGGGAGGTTGTCCGGTTAGCTACCTTAAGGCTTGTCCTAGGCCTTTCCTTGGTTACTGGGTGAGCGGTAGGACTTCCCAGAGACCTAGGGCGCCAGAAACACACTGACATTTCACATGTGGTTACCACACGTCCACCCTCTCTCTCATGTTAATTTTTTTTAAAGATTGGCACCTGAGCTAACAACTGTTGCCAATCTTTGTTTTTTTCCTGCTTTTTCTCTCCAAATCCCGCCAGTATATAGTTGTATATATATTTTTTTAGTTGTGGGTCCCTCTAGTTGTGGCGTGTGGGATGCCACCTCAACATGGCCTGATGAGTGGTGCCGTGTCCCCGCCCAGGATCCGAACCCGTGAAACCCTGGGCCGCTGAAGCGGAGCGCCCGAACTTAACCACTCAGCCACAGGCCCGGCCCCTTAACTACTCTTAATCATCCAGTTATTTCCCTCAGCCCAACACAGCCCATGTGCTTCAGGGAGAAACTTGGCTGCTCTCTTGGGGCATGAAGCTTAGGGTCAAGTGAATGAACTCAACTCTATTCCCATGGTCACCGTGTTTGCTTTAAGATTGGGCAAGCGATTCAATTTAGACCACTGAGATCCAAGGCAGCATTTGTGTGTGTGTGGTCGGGGGAGGCTCCAGAAGGTGAAATGTGCAGATATGAGGCTAGAACTACTGCAGCTGTTTTCTAAGATGAGGGAAGGCAGCCCTAGAACAAGGCTGGCTTGTGGAGAGCTGAAAAACAGACCCAAGACCCTGATGATGGGGGGTGGGGTGGGGGGGGGGGTGAAACTGGATCAAACCAGACCTGAAGCACATATCCCTCTTCCCAGAACAAACCTCTGAACTTTTCAGCTACATGAGCCAATAAATTCTGTTTTATAAACTTTTTTTTATTGATCGCAAAAGTTCAGAGCTCAGGAATGATAATTTAAGGCACAGGGGTCAGAACTGACTAGTTCTAAACATGTTAAAAAAAAAATCACCAGGAGGTTTTCCTGACATCATTTTAGGAAACTTAAAAATTGTTTTAAATTAAAGGCATTTTGCAAAGCTCTCTGCTGGATGGGACTTGCCTCTCAAATCCACTTTTCTGGGTCTCTCTAAAGCAGTGGTGCGCTGCCACCTGCTGGTCACAAAGCAGAATGTGCCCAGAAAGTAGACGGCATGTTAATGCTGGAAAAGGCCTTACAGATCACTGTGGGGAATGGAAAGAGGAAATTCATTCTCTGATAATGTATATTTCTGAGCTGTTTCAATTTCGATTAGTATGTGTTATTCTTATAATCATAAAAATAGATATATTCACTTTGGGAAATATGGTATTTCATATCTTGTGATGTTTGTTTACTATACTTCACTGTTTTTTGTCAACACCTACTGTTCCTTGAAAAGCAACAACTACAACCACCACACCACAACGAAAACTCTTTTCCCCATCTTTCTTTGCATATCTGGACACATACACACACTCATATACACTTTCCCTACTAACTCTGTCTGACGCAGCAGCCACTTGTCCTTTACTCCTGCTCCCAGGGCAGCCAGCCTGCCCATTTCTAGCCTGTTAAATCTTCTAGGCAGAAGTCAGAGCCTGGTCTCTCCGTTCAGGAAATACTGAGCAAGCTCTCCAAGTGTTCTCCTTACAGCCTGCCTCCAGGCTTGATGCAAGGAGCCGCTGCAGACTCCCTCGCACCAACCCTGGGAGGGATGGGGATTTCATAGCAGCTAGCTCCGAAAATTCTTTTTGCAAATCCTTTTTACCTTTTCTTGTGGTTAAGGAATTTGAGAGATGTTTGCCCCGTTCTTAATACTACTTGAAATTTCTGCACAGTGTCCCCTTTGGAATCTAGTGTATGCATACCTCAACCCGAACTGAGATAGGAGGAATCCTACCATAAATGCTGGTACAAATTCCCTCCCGGCCTCCATTTGAGGCGGACCTGACCAGCATCAGGAGACAAGTAGCAGCCTCAGCCCACCAGCAGGTGGCGCCCACATCAGCCTTCTTGCCGAGGCTCCACTAGGACAGACCCTCACCTCCCTGCCAACCTTCCCTCCACTACAGGCCCCCTTCAGCCTGCTAAGTACTCACCTAGATATTACCTGGGCTTGGGTTTCTCCTCCTGGTAAGCCCTGAAGCTCTCACAGGCCTGGATACCGGCCGGCTCCTCTGGCTCCTCCTACAGGGGTCTTTTCCTATGTGCTCCCAGCCCCAATCCCCTCACCACTGCCCAGGGCTGACTTGGCCGGGCACTTCCCTCGTGGGCTTCCATAGCCACTTCCTGCCCTGCATCAGAACACGTTCTGTGATCATGCCCTGTTGTACCAAGTTTGAATTTTCTAGTCCCCTTTGAACATGCACCCTGGGCCATCAACCAAGCTCAGAGGAGCTCGCCCTGTAGCCAAGCTAGCTTTCCCTGGCCCCTTCCCCACTGGTGCCTCGAGGCAGTGTTGAGGCTGCTCCCTCGTATCCCAGTATATAGGCACTTACCGCCTGGAGCCTGCAAGGCCCAATAGGATGTCGCCTCACCCCAGTCTCATTTCTTCCCCTTCTTTCCCCGTCTTCCCCAGCGACTCTGTTGACTTTCCTCTTTTCCTCAGACAGATGTGTTCAAAGCTACAGGAAACCAAGCTCACACCTGCTTCAGGGCCTTTGCACTACTGTTCCCTCTGCCCTCTGCACTCCAGCTCACGCCCACCCCTATCTTCCCATTCAGGTCTCACTCAAATGTCACGTCCTCAGAGAAGCCTTCCCTGACATTTCTGTCTAGACTATCAACTGCCATTGCCCTCTATGCTCCTGTCCTATTTTCTTCATATGTGTGTCGCTCTCTGAAATGGTCTTATATACTTTTTATTTACTTGTGTATTATCTGGTCAGATAATAAACTCTACCTAGGATATAAGCTCCATGAGCACAAGGACCTCGTCTGTCTTGTGCACTGCTGTGTCTCCAACATCTGACACAGAGCATGGCATCAGCGGGGACTCAATTGATACGTGTTAACAAATGGATGGACATGTGGATGAACTGTGCCCCAGGCCGCCCTGCCTGAGTGTCACATCTCCTGCACCTGCAGTGCAGTTTATCTGCATGAATCAGAGCCACCGCATCTCGTCCAATGACATTTCTGCGTCTCCACCTGTGCCTTTTGGTAGAACCTCCAATGGCCTTTAGAAACCAACCATCCAGCTATTTCAAGTCTTCAGCTTGATCCCACCGGCTGCCACGTGGGGCCTGGCATTTTCCTCTAGTCCAGTTCCGGGTGGCGTGTCTGCTGCTCAGGTTGCTGAGGCCCACAAGCCCCAGGAAGGTGCCCAGGCCCTGCTACAGTTGCCATTCCTCTCAGATGTCCACCCACGTTGTGTGGTGTCACCCTTCACTGACACAGCTCTGCGCATTGAGGGCTCAGTGACACAGGCAGCCTCCCCTCCTCTGCCCTCGTGTTGACCTGCTCTGTGTGACCAGAATGTCCTTCCCCTTCTGTCCCTCTCTCATCCTTTAGGAATCAGCATTAATGATGGCTATGGTCTGAATGCATCCCCCCAAATTCCTATGCTGAAATCCTCACCCCCAGGGTGATGGTGTGAGGAGGCGGGGCCTTTGGGAGGTGATCAGGTCATGAGGGTGGAGCCTCATGGATGGGATTAGTGCTCTTATGAAAGTGCTTTGTGGATGGCTCTCTATAAAAGTCCATCCCAGGGCTGGCCCGGTGGCGCAGCGGTTAAGTTCGCATGTTCCGCTTCTCGGCCGCCCCTGGTTCGCCGGTTCGGATCCTGGGTGCGGACATGGCTCCGCTTGGCAAAAGCCATGCTGTGGTAGGTGTCCCACATATAAAGTAGAGGAAGATGGGCACGGGTGTTAGCTCAGGGCCAGCCTTCCTCAGCAAAAAAGAGAAGGACTGGCAGTAGTTAGCTCAGGGCTAACCTTCCTCAAAAAAAGTCTACCCCACAGCGCTCCTTAGCCCCTCCCGCCATGTTGGACACAACGAGACGTATGCGACCTGGAAGAGACCCTCAGCCGACCATGCTGGCACCCTGATCTCAGACTTCCAGCTTCCAGAAATTCGAGCAATAAATTTCTGCTGTTTGTAAGCCACCCATCTGTGGTATTGGTTATGGCGGCTTGAATGGACTCAAACAATGACCTCTGTGACACTGCCCCTGCCCCTGGAACACTTGGCTTGCTCACCTGCCTTGAGGGCACAGCACCTTCCCCTTGGTCCTGAGCTCCTCTGGCCCAGCCTCCTCAGTGCTCCTGCCTCTTAAGCCCCACAGTGATCTCTGCTGGCTGGTTACACCAGGTCTCTTGGAGTCTCTCTGCTGTGGGATCAGGAGTAAAGTGTACCTGGGTTCAAAACCTGGCTTCTCCACTCACTAGTGCTGTGTGACCTAGGGCAAGAAACTGAACCTCTCTTAGCCTCTGTCACCTCTTCTGTAAAATGAGATGGATAATAGTATTGGCCCCATAGGGTAGCTGTGAGGCTCGAAGGAGATAGGCACATAAAGCACTTACTAAAGGGCCTGGCACAGAGTTCACTTTCCATAAACAGCTATTATTACCACAAAAACCAAGGCTGCTGCCAACATCTCTCTCTTCTCCGGCAGCAGCTACGTTTGAAGACAGAACTAAGTCTCCTGACCTTTACACTCCCAGCACCCAGGACGGTGCCGGATACACAGCGGGTGCTCAAATGTTCGTTGCGTTGAAGTATTTGATAGGACTAAGTTCTCTCTTCTCATTTAGATTTTATCTTTGCTAAGGATAAATATCACATTTTTTTTTTTTTTACAGCATCACTTTTTATTGTGGCAAAATATATATCACATGAAAGTTACCGTTTTAACCATTTTTAACTGTACAGTCAGTAGCATTCTGTTCACATTGTTGGGCAACTGTGTGGTATTTTTTTAACCCCCAGCAGCCCACACTGGCCTGGGAATGGAAGCTGAGTCTGCGTGGGCTCAGTGGGCACGAATGAAGACACCTTCTGCTTCGGTCCCAAGGACACTGTGCCTGCCCCGGCACTTGGCACGGCTCCTGCACACAGTAGGTGCTCAGTGAATGTCACTGGGCTGCCACCAGGGGTGGCACACAGTCAGGGAAACAGGACACAGCCTTCAGATACGTCATTTAGGGCCCACAGTGTTGGTTTTGGCTTTTTTTGTTTTTAAGAAGTTGTTTTGAATAAGTTGCAATCTCACATGCAAAAATCCATGTTGTAGAGTGAAAAACAGAAGGCTCTGGCAACTTTGGACCTGGACTCTTGGACGGCAGTACCCTGCTTTTGCGGAGTAATGGCTGCCCCTGCGGACGGGACGTGTGCTCTTCAGGCCACGACTGTCCCCTGGTTTCTCCTCTGTCCCGTAGCATTTGAGACTGAGACCCCTGCGTCAGAGTCAGATGAAAGTGGCTTAAGACCCCTCCTCAACTTACTAGCAAGTCAGTCAGCCCTCAGAGCCTCCGTGTCCTCATCTGTAGGTGGCAAGGACAGCAGCGTCCTCACTGGGTTTCTGGGAAGAGTATTAGGGAACAGCGCATAGGAGAGTGTGTGAGAAAGCGTCCAGGCTCTTACACACATTAGCCCTCCATAGCCCGCCTATGGGCCGCGTCTTTTGTGCCTGCAGCATCTGGAAGAGCTAGGTCACTGTCTGGTCAGCACGTGGCAGCTGACAGGCAGCCCCAATACCCGTCAGTTTTCTCAGGGCTTTCACAAAGTCCCCGCCTGACACGCAGCCACTGGCCTGCTCCAGCATCTTCCTTCTGGGAGCCCTTCAAAACACCAGGCAGCAGCCTGCCAGGCACGTGAGTCCACGTACACATAAGGGCAGAAATATACTGCAAATTTGCCACATCTTGAAACTGCTGCTAGGATAGGGGTTTTGGCATCACAACACCGCCAATTTCCCTTCTCTTCTCTTCCTTCCCCTTTGGAGCTGGGGCTGGGTTTCTGTGGAAACTTTTCAGCCTCAAAAACTAAAGGAAACGAGGGCTCTTTCCCTTTAAGATGTTTTAAAGGCTCCTTCCTCACAATTCACTTCAAAACTCAGGTCAACTGTGTTTCATTAGTAACATCTTGATCCTGAAGATTTCAAGACAGGCAATAAATAGGCAGGTAAGTCAGGTGATATGGTTTTGAAATAAAACAAGTCTGCCTAGTAACTGGTTCCAGATTGCCTTACAGTCTGGCTTGGCAGGTAGAGGTTTATTCCTGATAGCAAACCAGATGCCACACTTGCTCTTCTCTGACATTTTCTTTTATCTATGGCAGTTCCTAGTAGAACATATGGAAAGGAAAAACTAGAGCCTTGTCGAAGCAGGCATGGCGTGTTTGCATCCTGACGCTGGAGCGGATCTGATCATGTGAGGGCTTCCAATCTAGGTCTTAACAACTTTCAAAAATCAAACACGTTAAAACAAAACAATACAAAGCAAAAGCACGGAGAGGCCGCCACCTAGTTTGCAATCACGTGTGTAAGGAGGGAGAATGTGCATGTGATACAGGAACCACCTACAACAAGAGATGTGTGGTTTGGCTCTTCCAGAAGAAAACGCGGCCTCCAGAAATTGGCTGCTGGTTTTATAGAGGACCATTTGACAATATTGCACTGTAACAACGACGCTGGAAACTCCTCTGAGGCTCATTTCTCCTGCACCCGGGCTTGCAGCAGCCTCTGCCCTTTTTCTGCACCTCCCTTTCCTCCCACTCTCCACACTGCTGTCCTGGTGGGACTTCCTGGATTAGCTAATGTAAGCGCTCAGGCTCTCACTTTGCAAACTGGTTTAAGCTAGACAGCACAGCCCTCAGGACCTCAGCAGCGCTGGCTCATGGACCTTCTCTCCACACCTCTATCGTTAACAGGAATCAGCTCCCAACTGCTGGCCTCAGGGTCTCTTAGCTCAAAATCCAGAGAGAGACTGTTTGCTCCAGCTTGGCTCACATATCTGTGCTGCTCCAGTCAGCTCAGGCCAGGTAGGAGGGTCTCCTGTGAACATGGTTGTCGAGGTTCATCCAGAAGTTGAGGGAGTATGCAGTGGGGTGGGTCAGGGGCTAGCCAGACGCTTCAGGAGGAATCCATCACTTTCCATGACTTGGTTTTGATGGTGGCTATGGCAGGGCTGGCTGAGGTTCTGTGGAGAGTGACTCCCAGAAAGAGGCTTATTTATGCACGATGGGAGATGGCACAGTGAATTGAGGGGCTGTGGGTGGCAGGGGTGTGTGTTAGTTTTCTATTGCTTCCATAACAAATTACCACAAACTTACTGGCCTGAAACACCACCAAGGTGCTGTCTTACATTCCGCAGGTAAGAGGTCTGACGACAGGTCTCATTGGGCTAAGATCGCGGTGTCAGCAGGGCCAAATTCCATTCTGGAGGCTTTAGGGGAGAAAATGCTTTCTTCTGGCTTCTGAGGCCACCAGTGTTTCTTGACTTGTGGCCCCTTCCTCCGTCTTCAAAGCCAGCAATACTGCCTGTCTCTGACCCTGCTTTTGTTATCGCACCTCTCTCTCACTGACCACAGAAGAGACAGTTTTAGGAACACATGTGACTAGATTGGATGGCTCAGGAAATTCTCCCCATCACATGGTCCTTAACTTTTATCATATCTGCAATGTCTCTTGTTATGGGTCCAACTGTGTCTCCTCTAAATTCACATGTCGAAGTCCTAAACCCCAGAATGTGAGCCTATGGGGAAAAAGGGTCCTTGCAAATGCAATCAGTCAAGATTAGATCCTCAGGGTGGGCCTTAATCCAACAGGGCTGGTGCCCTTATTAAAAGGGGAAGTTTGGACACAGACTCACATAGAAGAAAGATGGTGTGAAGCAATGCAGGGAGAAGACAGCTGTCTGCAAGCCAAGGAGAGAGGCCTGGAACAGATCCTTCCCTCACAGCCCTCAGAAGGAGCCAATCCTGCTGACATCTTGATTTTGAATTTCCAGCCCTCAGAACTGTGACAGAATAAACTTTTGTTGTTCAAGCTACCCAGTGTGGTACTTTGCTGCAGCAACCCTAGCAGACAACTATCCTTTGCCATGTAAGGTAACATCTTCATGGTTTGGGGGATTAGGATGGGGACATCTTTGGGAGGGCCATTATTCTGCTTACCACAGGTTTAAGCAGTAGATCCTAGCCAAATGTTATTTACTTGACTTTGTCTTGGCCCTGTGCACAGTAGCTGCTATACCAGGAATGAAATAATGGACCGGCCACAGGATTGTTGCTCACAAACACCTGCTAGCATGAGAGCAGACTTAAAACAATTGGTCTTTGCATAGGCTCATTGTTTAGCTTCAGGCACACTGGATTTTGTAAACCACAATGCAAAGGTGCTGGATTTATTGCCATTTTTGAAGGGGAGGCATTGTGTTTGCAGAGTTCAGTGACCTGGATGTTGTTAGCTACTTTCTTAGAACAAATAAAAACCTGGGAGTGATATCAGCAAAATGGTGGAATAGTTTTCTACTGTATTGGCCCCAAAGGACAGCAAGTTTGACAATCACCATGGAGGAGAGTGCCTTTGTGGCAGTCCAGGCATCCAGTGGAGAAGTTCCAGCATATCATTGGAGAAAAAAACTGAAAAGCAAAAAACCCCTGAGAGTGGATGGATTGAAGAAGATAAGAGGAACAGTTTCAGTTCATGGGTGTCACCCCTCCCCCAAGGCTGCACAGATCAATGCTAAGAGAGACCTGAGATTTCTTTTGCGGGGGAGAATGAGTATGTCCGTGAGCGCCTGGCTTTCCCAGCTGTGCAGAATGCTACCAGAGAGGCCCGCTTCTCTCCCACCCCATCCAGTATACTGAGGTGTGTGGCACAACTTGGGGGCAGAAAGGGACTGGGAGAACAGCAGACCAGGCTCTCAGAGGGCATCAAAGGGACACAAATCCTACTAACTGCTTTGTGGAATCCATCAGGAAGACTGCCCACAAGCTGCTGGGGGTGTCTCACCTGCAGATCTCCCCAGCTGGCCCACGGGCACCCCAAGCACTCCATTTGCCTCAACCACACTTACCCCCATCCTGTGGCTGGTTCCCTGTATGTCCCCCAAGAGTGGTGAGTGGGAGCCTTTGTAGACAGCTAGTGAGCATGGGCAGAAAGCTGGCCCAACTCTGCAAAATTGGGAGAAAGCACACTAACTTGAGCAACAGCAGCACCCTAAGGAGAGCAAACAGGAGGCTATAGGCACTCAGCTTAGCTTTGCAGGGTCAAGAGAAACATACAATTTTACCAATTCCCCCCAAAGAGGGAACAAGAAGTGGGCAGCAGGTGTATCCATAGAAAAGGTCTGAGAAAGCCTCAGAATTCCTAGCAGGGCTCTCAGAAGGTAATTTTTTTCCAAAGCCAGTCAGCAAAGACTGGAGGAGGTGGCTACTTCTTCAAATGTGAAGACTGCAGTGCACGACTCCAAGGAACATGAAAAATAAAGGAAATGCGACACCACCAAAGGAACACAATTTTTCAGTAACCAACCCCAAAGAAATAATAGATCTGTGGTTTGCCTGATAAGAATTCAAAATAGCTGTTTTAAAGAAGCTCAGTAAGCTACAAGAAAACACAGAAAGACAATTCAACAAAGTCAGGAAAACAATACACAAAAAAACCCAAGAAATTTAACAGATATCAAAATCATAAAAGGGAAGCAAAGAGAAATTCTGGAGCTGAAGATAATGAATGAAATGAAAAATGCAATAGAGATCATCAATATCAGCCTTGATCAAGCAGAAGAAAGAATCTGTGAAGTTCGTGACAGATCATTTGAAATTATCCAGCCAGGGGAGAACAAAGTAAAAAGAATAAAAAAGAGTGAGGAAAGCCTACATGAATTATGGCATACCATCAAGCAAAACAATCTACACATAATTAGAGTCACAGAAGAAGAAAGGATGAAAGGGGCAGAAAGCTTATTCAAAGAAATAATGGCTAAGAACTTCCCACATCTGGGGAGAGATTTGCAAATCCAAATTCACGAAGCTTATAAGTCCCCAAAAGATTCAACCCAGAATGATCCTCTCTAAGACACCTTATAATAAAACTGTCTAAAATCAAAGACAAAGAGAATTTTAAAAGCAGCAAGAGAAAAAAATTCCTCACACAATGGAATGCCTATAAGGCAATCAGCAGATTTCTCAGCAGAAACCTTGCAGGCCAGGAGAAAGTGGGATGATATATTCAAAGTACTGAAAGAAAAACATGGCCAACCGAGAAACTATACCCAGCAAAGCTGTCTTTCAGAAATGAAGGAGAAATAAAGACTTATCCAGTTAAACAAAAGCTGAAGGAGGGGGCCAGCCCTGTGGCTGAGTGGTTAAGTTCGTGCTGTCTGCTTTGGTGGCCCAGGGTTTCACGGTTCAGATCCTAGACACAGACATGGCTCTGCTAGTCAGGCCATGTTGAGGCAGCATCCCACATACCACAACTAGAAGGACCCACAACTAAAAAGATATACAATTATATACTTGGGGGATTTGGGGAGAAAAAGCAGGAAAAAAAAGATTAGCAACAGTTGTTAGCTCAGGTGCCAATCTTTAAAAAAAAAAAAATAGCTGAGGGTGCTCATCACCACTAGACCTTCCTTACAAGAAATGCTGAAAGGAGTTCTTCAAGTTGAAAAGAAAAGATGGTAGTTAGCAACATGAACACATGAAAATATAAAACAATCTGGTAAAGGTAAGTATATAGTCAAATTTGGAATACTCCATACTGAAAAATGTTGGTGTATTAATCACCTAACTCTAGTATAAAGATTAAAGAGCAAAAATATTTAAAATTAGCTAAAATAATTTGTTAATGGATATACAATATAAAAAGATGTAAATTATGACATCAAAAACATAAAGGGGGAGTAGTAAAAGAGTTGAGTTTTTGTATGCGATCAAAGTTATCAGATTAAAACAGACTGTTATAAGATGTTTTGTGTAAGCCTCATGGTAACCACAAAGTAAAAACCTACAGTAAAGGATAAAGAGAAGGGACTCAAGGCATACCACTACAGGAAATCATCAATTCACAAAGGAAGACCATAAGAGAGGATGAAAGGAAAAAAAGAACTACACAACAGCCAGAAAACAATTAATAAGATGGCATTAGTAAGTCCTAACATATCAATAATTATTTTAAATGTAAATGTATTAAATTTACAATGAAAAGAATGGCTGAGTTGATTAAAAAACAAGACCCAACTATATGCTACTTACGAAAGACTCACTTTAGCTTTAAAGACACGCATAGGCTCAAGGTAAAGGGATGTAAAAAGATACTCCATGCAAATGGAAACAAAAAGAGAGCAGGGTAGTTATAATTACATCAGACAAAGTAGACTTTAAATAAAAAACTGTAAAAAGAGACAAAATGTCATTATATAGTGATAAAATGGTCAATCAAGAGGCTATAACAATCGTAAATATTTATGCACACAATATAAGAGCACCTAAATATACAAAGCAACTACTATTAGATTTGAAGGGAGAAATAGACAAGAATATAAGAGTAGCAAGAGACTTCAATACCCCACTTTCAAAAATGGATAGATCATGCAGACATAAAATCAATAAGGAAACATTGGACTTGAACTGTACTTTAGACCAAATGGACCTAACAGTCATATGCTGAACATTTCATCCAATAGCAAGAAGAAAACACATTCTTCTTAAGCACACACAGAACATTCTCCAGGATGGATCATATGTGAGGTCACAAAAAGAAGTCTTAACAAATTTAACAAGGTTAAAGAATCATACCAAGCATCTTTTCCAACCACAGTAGTATGATACTAGAAATTGATTACAAGAGGAAATTGGAAAAATCACAAATATGAGGAAATTAAAAAACACAATCCTGAAAAACCAATGGGTCAACCACGAAATCAAAAGAGAAATTAAAAATATCATGAAACAAACTAAAATGGAAACACAACATACCAAAACTAATGGGATGTAGCAAAAGTAGATCTAAGAAGAAAGTTTATAATGATAAATGCCTACATGAAGAAAAACAAAAGATCTCAAACAAACCACCTGACTTTATACCTCAAGGAACTAGAAAAAACAAACTTAGCTCAACGTTAGTAGAAGGAAGGAAATAACAAAGATCAGAGCAGAAATAAATGAAACAGAGACCAGAGAAACAACAAAAAGATTCAGGAACCTAAAGCTGGTTTTTTGAAAAGATAAACAAAATTGACAAACCTTTAGCTAGACTAAGAAAAAAAGAGAGAAGACTCAAATAAATAAAATCAGAAATGAAAGAGGAGAAATTACAACTGATACCAATGAAATACAAAGGATCATAAGAGACTACTACGAACAATTATACACCAACAAATTGGATAAACTAGAAGAAAAAGATAAATTCCTAGACACATACAACCTACCAACCTTCTATTTTATGAAGCAATAGAAAATCTGAGCAGACCAATTACTAGTAAGGAGATTGAATCAGTAATAAAAAAATCTCCTAAAAAAGAAAAGTCCAGGACCAGATGGCTTCACTGGTGAATTCTACCAAACATTTAAAGAATTAATACCAATCCTCAAACTCTTCCAAAAAATTCAAGAAAAGGGAACAGACCCAAACTCATTTTACGAGGCCAGAATTACCCTGATACCAAAGTTGAAATCCTCAACAAAATACTAGCAAATTGAATTCTATAGCACATTAAAAGAGTCATAACCTATGATCAAATGGGATTTACCTTTCAAACATAAGGATGGTTCAATGCATGCAAATTGGTAAGTGTGATATACTACATTAACAGAATGAAGGATAAAATCATATGATCATCTCAACAGATGCAGAAAGAGCATTTGACAAAATTTGACATCTTTTTGTGATAAAATCTCTCAACAAATTAGTTATAGAAGGAATGTACCTCTATCTAATAAAGGCCGTATATGACAAGCCCACAGCTAACATCATACTCAATGGTGAAAGCTGAGAACTTTTCCTGTAAGGTCAGGACCAAGACATGGCCTACTCTTGCCACTTCTATTCAACATAGTACTGGAAGTCTTAGTTAGAGCAATTAGGCGAGAAAAAGAAATAAAAGATATACAAATTGGAAAGGAAGAAGTAAAATTTCCTCTGTTTGCAGATGACAAGAACTTACATGGAGAGAACCCCAGCGAGTGCGGAAAAAAATAGAGAGAGTCGTAGACTCCACCAAAGAACTATTAGAACTAATCAACGAATTCAATAAAGTTGCAGGATATAACATCAATATACAAAAATCAGTTGTGTTTTTATACACTAACAACAAGCTATCAGAAAGAGAAATTTAAAAACCATTTACAATAGCATCAAAACAATAAAATACTTAGGGATAAATTTAACCAAGGAGGTGAAAGACCTGTGCACTGAAACATTTGATGAAAGAAATTGAGGAAGACACAAATATGTGGGAAGATATTTCATGTTCATGGATTGAAAGAATTAATATTGTCAAATGTTCATACTACCTAAAATGACCTACAGACTCTGCAATTCTTATCAAAATTCCATTGGCTTTTTCCACAGAAATAGAAAAAAATGCTAAAATTCATATGGAACCACAAAAGATCCAAAATAGCCAAAGCAATCCTGAGAAAGAACAATGCTGGAAGCACCATGCTTCCTGATTTCAAACTATATTATACAGTTATAATAATTAAAACAATATGGTATTGGCGTAAAACTGGACACATAGATCCATGGACAGGATAGAGAGCCCAGACAGAAATCCATGCATATATGGTCAACTAATCTTTGACAAGAGAGCCAAGAACACATAATGGGGGAAAGAATAATTTCTTCAATAGATAGTACTGGGAAAACCGGAGAGCCACATGCAAAAGAATGAAACTGGACAAGTCTCTTACACCACGCACAAACATCAACTCAAAATGGATTAAAGACTTGAACATAACACCTGAAACCATAAAACTTCTAGAAGAAAGTATAGGAGAAAAGCTCCTTGACATTGGTCTTGGCAATGATTTTTTGGATATAACACTGAAAGCAAAAGCAACAATAGCTAGGAGTCCCACACAACCCTTCAAACCAATCCTACTGCCCACATGTGGGCGAGGCAGAAATCAGCAAGGACCTTCTCCCCTGCAGGTACCACTTGTTGGTTTAGGCCAGGTGCCAGAGAACAGAAACTGAAGTAAAATAACAACCGGTGAGACATGAAAAACAACATAGATTAACCAGAAAAGTAAATTTTTGACTAATAATAAAATAACAGATTCATGCTTATCACAAAAAGTGTTCACCTGGCTCCCTTTCCCTTGACACTATACTAAGCATATCCTTATCCTCTTTGATTTGGACCCTGCAACACTCCTAGTTAGTTCTCTGTTTTTAGTCTCTTTCTTCCTGCTTTTCATCCTCTAGCTGCTGCATTTATAATCAGAAAAAACACAGACACACACAACGACATAGCCACACACAGATCCAATAGTCATTCACCTGCTCAGTCTTAAAATCATTCAGTGATTCACCATTAACCCACTCTCCAGGTGAATCCAGCCTGCTTTTCCAACCTCATCTTCCACTGCTCCACACATCCAGGATTCCAGCGTTTCTCAAAGTATGGTCCCTGAACACCAGAATTAGCATTCTGGGGTGCTTATGAAAAATCCCAGTCCTACTGACTCAGAGAGTCTTTTAACAAGCACTTGAAGAAGCAATTTTTATGGACACATAGCTGGAGGGTGCTAATCTAGAGTCACTGTACTCTTTCTCTCTCTCTCTCACATGCCCCTCTCCTCCTTGTCCACTGCCTTTGAGGCGTTGTTCATATAGCCTCTTCTCCTTCTCATAAGCCAAATAAATTGCTCCCCTGTCTCTTTTCCTTAGCACTTTATACAGACTCTCATAATACAGCTTTGTTTTACAGATGTTTGCTGCAGACCTGTCTCTCCTGATGGACTATGGATTCCTTGCCATTAGGAATCACGTCTTATTCATCTTTCCCCTGAGTAACTACACAATTTCTGTTTCTGCAATGGGAAATTTGTAACTGACCGTGTTTCCCTTTCCCCTTAGCCACCTACTGTGCTTAGAGTCAAATTCACAGCTCAAGTATAAAATTATGAAGGCCACCATTGGCCATGTATCTGTGTCCTCTTCCCCCCGGGCTTGCCCTATTTTAATTTATATTTCCTTTGCCCTGAGTTTTAAAACCTGTATTTGGCCATCTTATTTTATATGTCTCTGCTGCAAGCTGCCTCAGATCCTTTCTGGAACAAGGTGAGAGAGAGATAAATTATTCATCTCAGTATTCCTACCACTCAGGACAGTGTCTGGCAGATAGAAAATACTCAACAACTGTTTGTTAAATTTAATCAAAGGAATAAAGTTATGTGGATTCTGTGACAGCTATTTTACTCACGGCTTCAACGACTTTTTGCTTACTTCTGATTAGGATTACAGTGTTCAAGAGTTAAAGCTGCTAGAGAAGCCCTGTTGGGTAAGTGCCTGTTCCTGTGCAAAATTCACTTGATTCCACAACCCAATTATCTCAAGTTTCTGCCTCGACCCATGCGCAACCCATTTTAGGAATTCAGGCTACTCATAAACTCTGTAATTTATGATTAAACTTAAAAGATGGTGAACAGGTAAAAATCTACCAGGAATTCAGGAGGGAAACAAGGATAATGTGTCTCTGAGAAGGGAGAGAGGTGTTCATATGATATTGCACGAGGATGGAGCCAAGGATGGAACCCAGGATGCTAAGGAGGGGATCTCAGAGATGGGGAAGCACACAGGGGAACAGCGATAGACCAAGTGTGAAGAGCCCATGGGGAGATGCAAGACTTCTATTTCCTGGAGACTCACGATTGTAATGTCCTCACATGCTGCTGGAAAGATGAGTGTGCACAAGCACATAGGTAAAGATGTCAACATCAAATCGCTGCAAAATAAAACTATGACGAGGTAAGATAAAAATCTTGAGAAAGGAAAAAACTGTCACTCTCTATACTCATTTTTCTTCAATTTACATCTAATGTTTCCTTAAGAAAAGTCATCTTTTCCATCGTTATGTATTATATCTGAAGAAATAACAGCAGCACCCAAGTCTCTTTAAATTGGAGAGAAATTTAAATTTTTTTTTCTAGGAAACACATAAGCATGTGTAGTCTTGACTTTCAGTTGTCACCTCAACTTTCTAAACAAGTCCCTCACACTTCCAGTCAGCTATTTTCAAAGCATCATTCAATCAGAATTCTTTTCTTTTGAAGAAAAATAAAGGGATGCTAACCCTTCGATTGTTACACATAACCAACCCCATGTAAAACCACATGCCTAATTTAAATTTGCTTCCAACATCGTTTCAATCAAAAACATCAAGTCAGTAAGTTTTCTCCATGGAAACCTAGAGACTCTGAGATAATTCTTTGAACAACGTAAAGAAAGGTGTTAATATTAAATAGATTAAAATGGAAAGTTTGTAGAAATGAATTTGGTCACGTTGGTACCCCGTGACATATGACGCGGCAAAAATCAGGACCATTATAATATAATATGGCTCTTTCCCCAAAAATGAAATTACCAGAGGAACTGCGAGTTAAAGTTTGGGATATCCGTTTGTTTATGTTGTCCTGGGTCAGTGAGCTGCTAGTACTGGCTGAGAGTTTGGACTGGGCCTCAAAGGATTAAGTGTTAATGGCAGAACAGTCACCTAGTCAGCCAAGGCAAGGAGGCCTGGTTAACCTGTGATCTGAGGATCAACTGGCAGGTTATGGCAGATTGGGGCCAGGGTCAGGGGTTATAGGCCAGGCGCTCTGTGGCAGAGGCCTCCTGCTCAGCTGCAACTGAGCTGAGAGTCAGGCAAGTCGCTAGTTTGTTACTCTTATTCCCAGCCGACAGCACTAATACCCTCAACCTGAGGCTGAGCCTCTCCACATTCTGAACCCGTGAATCCCACCACGTATACAGGCAACAGTAAACTCAGAAGAACCGAAGGCTTGGCATGAGATTAGTCTGATGGCTATAAGCCTGGGGATGAGGATGGGGGCAGCCCGGAAGCTTCTCTGCCTCCACTAGGCCGTCCAAACTTTCTCTGAACCCTTCTGCAATGTCCCAATTCTTATAACTGCTTCTATTTCCTCATAACACGCTTGTTTCCCTTCCTGGATCTCAGCTCCTTTAATGGAAGTCCTGACACCTTGTCAGACTTTAGCTGGCCCCATCCCAGCGCCTGCACCCTGACTTGTTGAAAAACAGATTCACCATCCCTGACCCCACATTCCTACTGGGGGTCTGGGTTCATCCTCTCTCCAGTCCCAGTCCCTGATAACTCCCTTTCCACACTGCTTATGCCTCATGACTACTCCTGTTGTGATGTCAAAATCATAATAAATAATACAAACTACCATTTCTTTAACTCTTGCCGTGTGCCAGGCAGTGTGATAAGAACTTAGCATACATTATCTCAGCTCGTTCTCACAGTAACAGGATGAGGTAGATACGCTGTCTTAATTTTACAGCTAGGTAAACTAAGGATCAAAGAAGTTAAGTAGTTGCTCAAGAAAACAAAACTCAAAAGTGATAGAGTCAGGACTCAAATCCAAGAGTAAAGGAGGCCAAAATCAAAGTTTCTGATTATTTATCCCATACAATGATTTAGAAACAAAGAGACCATAGGAGTAATCTAGAATCTTAAAGCTGTTTCATTGAAACTGGTTGGTGTAGTAGGCATGTCTTCTGTGCCACTCCAGTTCCTTGCAGCCCTACCTCTTCCTTCAGTCACTGAAGAAGCAACTAGTTCTGTGCAGGTTCGAATCAGCTTCATGCACAAGCAACCTGGCAGTGTCTTGCTTCAGCCTGTGTCTCATCCTCTCACTTCCTGCCCTGTGGCTTCTCTGATGTCACACCGTAGGACACCATGGCACAGTATTTCCACATGGACAGCTCAAAAGCAGGGGAGTTAACATCCTGGGGCCACTGTTGACCAAGGGCATATGACAGCTGATAAACAAATGTTTCCTTCTTTCATCTCCCATAGACTCCTGAAACACTTCACATGGATCCTCAGAAAGTTCCACAGGGTCAAGCCCTATTGTCCATGCTGAGGTCAACACAGCAATATATCCTTATGCTGGCTTTCATCCCTTTTCTGCTTTTCCCTCACTCCTGCCCCTGGGGACCACATTCCCAAGTAAACTACCTACGTGTACGCCTTTGGCTCAGGCTCTGCTTTTAGGGGACCCCAGGCAGGTGGACACAGAAGAAGTGCCCACTTCTCAAGAAAACCAGTCCATTCGTTCACAAAGTGCTCTTGCTAGTGACCACAGTGATTTCTCTCTCCATTTCTGTTCAATTTTTTTCATCATGGAGACATAATGGGATCCTGAACCTCCTTCTTTCCACAGCCATTACTGATTAAAATGTCCAGGAAGCTTAGGAGGAAGATCTGACCATAGCAGAGAGTGCAGGCAACATCTCTGGGCCAAAGACTTAGTAAGAGTGGGGCTTGCACAAGGTAGATGGAGATGTGAATTTAGACAGAAGATAACCTTTCTTCTGTTACAAAGATAGAATAATTATTTGGGGAAGAAGACTCTCTCAGGACTGACAAATCACACAAGGATTTCGCCCATCACATGAATGCAGGTATCTGAGCTGGAGCTGAAGGTCTCTTTCTAAGCTGCTCCCACCAGGCTTCTCCACATCGCTTTCCCTGTAGCAGTCAAAGTTCTGAACTCCTTGTTTTCTTAAACAATTATTACTTTTAATCAATGTTATTGTCTCTTCTCCCCACATACACTCTCAACTGGGAGGTCAGTGTCATCACTGTCAGCCTGAAGATGTGCCAAAGGAAATCGGGAAGATGAAACAAGAGAATCCCCACTGCAGCCACATGCTGCATCTTATCTTAGTAGCAGAGGTGTACAGGGAACATCCCTGAGTGCC
This sequence comes from Equus quagga, assembly GCF_021613505.1. Taxonomy (NCBI): domain Eukaryota; kingdom Metazoa; phylum Chordata; class Mammalia; order Perissodactyla; family Equidae; genus Equus; species Equus quagga. Next base: position 26,128,199 of record NC_060284.1, on the reverse strand, counting down.
CTACTTGAATTGCTTCCATCTTCTTGGAGCACAGGCAAAACTGAGGAGTGGGTCAGTTTCTTTCTCAGCTCTGAAATGAGATTTATTCATTTTCCCAGATATTTATTTAGAGCTGATTTTATATGGAGTCTTTCTGCTAAAATAGGTTTTTCATTCTTGTGACCCTTATTTACTTTTGCATGCAATATTTATTCTCTAATTCTAAGAATCCTAGAATTTAATAAAATCCTGGTACCTATAATAAATTACACAAAACATGGCACTTCTTTTCTTGTTAAATCTAGTAACTTTCTAATGATTGCCTACAAGTATCCTAAACCACTGTAGCCATAATCAACTCAGTGGCCATTATACTGCAGGCTGTGTCCCAGGGCTACAGATCCCCAAGGCATTTGGAGCTATTACAGAAATCACCAAACCTCTTTGATGATCTTTCTTTTGTATGTCAAGCATAATTTGTGGTCTAAATACTTAATACCTGTTGCACACGTGTATGACTTTTTTAAAGTGTCGTAGATGTTGTTGTGATTAGTAAAATGCAAACCCATAGATTTACTTTTTAGCTCAACAAATATATTGGTGGGGCTAGGCAGTCTTTAAAAATATTGGGGCAATTGATGTCATGGAAAGAAGCCCAACACGAGAGCCAGAACATCCAGGTCCATGTTCTAGCTCTGTCATGGATGGGCCTTGAGACCTTAGATAAGCCATTGGTCTTCGTAAACCTCAGTTTTCTCATATGCAAGAAGATAACCATGCCTACATCACAGAAATATAAATCGATTTACAAAATTTACAAGAAATATAAATCGATAGTGCAGTGGTGTTTTAAGCTTTTAAAAATGTATCTTCCCCCAAAGATTTTTATTCAAAAGTCTGTGTTTTTATTAGGTATTAAAAAGATCTTCAGGTAATTCTGATATACAGCTACATTTGAAATAATCTACACACTAACAAAATGTGGATTAAGTTCTTTTAAAAATGTAAGCTGCTATAGAAATATAAAATATTTCTAATAAGTATGAAATCTAAAAATCTCATTAAACGAAAAGTCAAGGACTAGTCTTGCGGCAACAGATCCTTTTGAGCCCTAACCACTAGGATGCATCTGAGATTAGTATGGCCAATCTCAACACACCAGCTCCACATTATTTGTCCAAGGGTGTAGGAAACAGGTAAAAAAAATGGCCATGTTAGGGTAAAGCAATAGAAATAGGAAGAAAAGTACACCAAAGCACATCATAATCAAATTACTGAAAACCACTGATAAAGGGACAGTGTTAAAAGCAGCCAGGCATGTAGAGTGGGAGGAGAGGTAGAGAGACAAGCTAGATATAGAGGAACAAAAATAAGAATTACAGCAGACTTCTCATCAGAAGCAGTGCAAGCAGAAGACAATGGAGCAATGACTTCAGAGTACTGAAACGGAAAACTATCAGCTTAGCATTGTACACCCAGGGAGAATATCTTTCAAAAATGAGGGGGAAAGGAAGACTTTTTTTCAGACAAATGAGGCCTGGGAAAATTCATCGCCAGCGGACTAGCACCACAAGCTTGAGCCAGCTCAGACGAGTCCACGCAAACTGATTGCTAAATATTCAGGGATTTTGTAAATTGGCTGTTAAATTGTTGGTGGCTTAAAATTGGTAATGATGGCAGTATTTACACTATGGAAATTGGCAAACACTACCAATCAGGGTTCTTTTTTTATTTTTCAGAGAGCAAATTTACCAGCACATCACTGATGACAGGAATATTTAAAGAAGTGCTTCAGGCAAAATGAAAATGATACTAGATGGAAATTTGGATCTATACAAAGGAACTAAGAGCAAAAAAAAAAAAAAAAAGGTAAATATGTGAGTAAATATAGAATTTTTTTCTCAATTTAAAAATCTCTTGAAAAGATTATCAACTATTTAAAGTAACAAGAATGACTGCATTATAGAGTTTATAATATATGTAGAAGTAAAATAGATGACAAAAGTAGTATAAAGGATGGGAAGGAGAAAATAGAAATACATTTCTGTAAGAATCTTACACCACATGTAAAGTGGTATGTTATTTGAAGGTAGATTGTGATAAGTTGAAAATGGATATTGTAAACTGTACAGTAATCATACACACTCATAGACTCAAAGAGGTATAGCTCAATAAATCAATAGTGGAGATAAAATAAAAGTATACAAAATACTTGATTAATTCAAAAGGAGATAGAAAAAGAAGAAAAGAGGAAGATAGAACAGATGGGGCAAATAGAAAACAATTAGAAAAATGGTAGATTTAAATGCAATCATGTTATTATTCAAATTAAATATAAATGATCTAAATACACTAATTAAAAGGCAGAAATTGTGAAATTACATAAAAACTTATATTCTGTCTACAGGAAACTCACTCTAAATATAAAGGTGTAGATAGGATGAAAATAAAAGGATGAAAAGTTATATCACACTAACACCAATCAAAAGAAAGCTGAAGTAGCTATATATAATGAAAACAATATTAACAAACAAATATAATAATATTTAAATAATATATATTTGTAATATATAGTAATATAGTATGGTATATAAATGTAGTATAGTAAAATAGTAATATAAACAAAGTTAATTTCAACTCAAGAAATTTGTATATGCACCTGATACAGAGCTTCAACTACATGGAGCAAAAACTGATAGAAGTGTAAGGAGAAATAGACAAATCAATAATTACAGTTAGAGAGTTCAAAATGTCCCTCTCAATAATTGGTAGAATAAAAAGACAGATTTAATAAGGATATAGAAGACCAACAACACTATCAACCAACTTGAATTAACTGAAATTTATAGAAGACGTTACCAATAACAGCAAAATACATATTCTTTGCAAGTGCACATTGGTCATTTACAAAAATAGACCATGTTCTGGGACATAAAACAAATTTCAATAAAGATAAAAGTATTGAAATCATACAATATATGTCCTCTGATCAGAGTGGAATTAAATTAGGAATCAGCAACAGAAAGATATATTAAAAATCACCAAACATCGGGGCCACCCCATGGCTGAAATGTCAAGTTTGAGCACTCTGCTTTGGTGGCCCGGGGTTCTCCAGTTCACATCCTGGGCCCAGAACTATACAGGGCTCATCAAGCCATGCTGTGGTGGCATCCCACATGGAGGAACTAGAATGATCTACACCTAGGATATATAACTATGTACTGGGGTGTTGGGGAGGAAAAAAAAAGAGGAAGATTGGCAACAAATGTTAGCTCAGAGTCAATCTTCGAAAAAAAAGAAGACTTGCTATAAAACAAAAAAATCACCCAATATTTGGAAATCTAGCAACACACTTCTCTAAAATCCATGAGTCAAAGAAGAAATCATGAGGGAAATTAGAAAATATTTTGAAATAAATTAAAATGAAAATACAACATATTAAAATATCTGGGATTCCAGTAAAGCAGTGCTTAGAAGGAGATTTACAGCATTAAAATGCTTATACAGAAAGAAAAAAAGGTCTCAAATCAACAATCTTAGCATCTAGCTTAAGAAACTAGAAGAGCAAGTTAAACCTGAACTAAGCAGAAGGGAGATAACAAAGATTAGAGCAGAAACCAATGAAATAGAAAACAGAAAAACAATAGAGATATTAACGAAACTGTAAGCTGGTTCTCTAAGAAGATCAATAAAGTTGATATCTTCTAGCCAGACTAATTGAAGTAAAAAAAGAGAGAAGACACAAATTAACAGCAATCAGAACTGACAGAGGGGTCATTGCTACAGATCCTACAGACATTAAAATGAGACTAAGAAAATATATGCCAATAAATTTAACAGCGTAGATGAAACAGACAAATTTTCTTGAAAGACACAGACTACCAAAGCTCATTTAAGAAGAAATAGATAGTTCACATAGCCATATATCTATTGAAGAAATTGAAATTGTAGTTAAAAACATTCATGCAATGAAAACTCCAGACCCAGTTGGCTGCACTGGTGAATTTTACCAACCATTTCAGAGACAAATTACATCAATTCTACCAAGACTCTTTCAGGAAAATAGAAAAAGAGGAAAGACTTCCCAACTCATTCTATGAGGTCAGCATTAGCCCAATACCAAGTCAGACAAAGACATTGTAAGAAAAGAAAACTGCAGACCTATATTCCTCAAGAATGTTGAGACAAAAATTCTTCACAGAACTGATAACATGTCATGACCCAGTGGGATTTATCCCAGAGATGCAAGACTACTTTGACATGAAAAAGTCAATTAATATAATTCACCATAGTAACAGACTAAACCCAAAATAAATATATATTACAATAAATAGCAAAAAAGCGCATTTGACAAAATTTAACAGCATTCATGATTTTTAAAAAAATATATGTATACATATATATATATATATCTTGGCAAAGAAGGAATAGAAGAGAACTTCCTCAACCTGATAATAAGCATCTCTAAAAAAAAGCATGCCAACATCATACTTAGTGGTAAAAGAATGAATGTTTTTCCACTAAGATCAGGAACAACGAAAGATTGTCAGCTCTCACTGACTCTAGTCAGCATTGCACTGGAGATCCCAGTTATTGTAATAAAGTAAGAAAAAGAAATAAAAGGCATGCAGACTGCAAAAGAATAAGTAAGGCTGTCTGTTTGCAAAACTGTCCGTAATCATCTATGATAGATAAACTTGAGAAATCTGCGCATAGCCAGAGGTGCTCAGCTAGAATATACAGCTATGTGCTGGGGGGCTTTGGGGAGAAGAAGAATAAGAAGAAGAAAGGAAGATTGGCAACAGATGTTAGCTCAGGTGTCAATCTTTAAAAAAAAAAAGATATCTGCAAACTAGACAGGTACTTCTTGCAATTCTACAAAATAAGCTATTAGAATGAAGTAAGTTTAGCAAGGTTGCAGGATACAAGGTCAATATACAAAAATCAATTGTTGGGGGCCGGCCTGGTGGCACAGCGGTTAGGTTTGCACATTCCACTTCAGCGGCCCAGGGTTCGCTGGTTCAGATCCCAGGTGCAGACATGGCACCGCTTGTCAAGCCATGCTGTGGCAGGCGTCCCACACATAAAGTAGAGGAAGATGGGCACAGATATCAGCTCAGGGCCAGCCCTCCTCAGCAAAAAAGATGAAGATTGGCAGCAGATGTTAGCTCAGGGCTAATCTTCCTCAAACAAAAAAAATTAAAATAGATGTTTTAAAAAAATCAATTGTTTTTCTCTATAGTAGAAATAAACAGTCAAAAATGGAAATTAACAAAACAATATCATTTAGAATCTCATCAAAAGTATGAACTACTTAGAGATATATTTAACAAACTATGTGCAAGATCACATCAATGAAAACTATGTATCATTGTTATGCCATATTAATGGATTAGAAGATTTAATATTATTCATTCTTCTCAAGTTAATCTATAGATTCAATATAATCTCATTCAAAATACCATTAGCCTCTTTCGTAGAAAATGATGAGCTGATTCTTACATTCATATGAAAATGCAAAGGGCCTGGAACAGCCAAAACAACTTTTAAAAAGAAGCACAGAGTTGGAAGACTTACATTACCTGATTTTCACATTTACTGTGAAGTTACAATTATCAAGAGAGTGTGACATTGGCATGAAGATGGACATACAGGTCAACAAAATAGATTAGAGTCTAGAAATAGACCCACAAATATAGGGTTGATTGATTTTTGATAGGGATATCAATGCAATTCAATAAGGAAAGGATAATCTTTTCAATAAATGGTCCTGGAACAACTAGACAGTCACACCATATGCAAAAAGAAAAAAAAATGGAAGGAAGGAAAGAAAAAAGGGAAGAAATAAAAAAGAAAAAGAAAGGATTTTGACCATTACACTATACAAAATAAAAAATTAACTTGAAATGATAATAGACCTAAATGTAAGAAGTAAAACTATGAAAATTCTTTAAAAATACATAGGATGAAATCTTAATGACATTGGGTTTGGAAGATATTTTATAAATATGACTCAAAAAGCACAGAACATAACAGGAAAAAAAATCAATAAATTAGACTTCACCAAAATTAAAAATGCTTGCTCTTCAAAGGTGCTGTTAAGAAAATTGAAAGGCAAGTCGTAGGCTGAGAGAAATATTTGCAAAACATATATCCAACAAAGACATCTCTATTATACATAAAGAACTTCCAAAGTAGTGTCTTAGTCTTCTTAGGCTGCCATAACAAAATACAATAGACTGACTGGCTTAAACAACATAAATTTATTTTCTCACCATTCTAGAGGCTGGAAGGTCAAGATCAGGGTGTCAGCATTGTTGGCGTGGGCTCTCTTCCTGGTTTGCAGACAGCAGTCTTCTCACTATACGTTCACATGGCAGAGGGAGAGAGAGAGACCGGGCTCTCTGGTGTCTCTTCTTTTAAGGGCACTAGTCCCATCATGAGGGCCCCACCTTCAGGACCTCATCTAAACCTAATTGCCTCCCAAAGCCCTCATTGCCAAATACCATCACATTGGGGGCTAGGGTTTCAATGTACAAATTTTGGGAGGACACAATTCAGTCCACATTGAGTAGGAAGACAAACAACCCAATTAAAAATGGGGAAAAGATGTGAAGAGTCGCTCCACCAAGAAGATATACAAATGGCAAGTGAGCGCATGAAGAGCTGTTCTACATCATTAGACACAAGGAAACGCATATTACAGCCAAAATAAGACACAATTACACACTCACTAGAATGGCTAGAATAAAAAGACAAACAGTACCAAGTGCTGGGAGGATGTGGAGAAACTGGAACCCTCATACATTACTGGGGTGGAAATGTAAAATGGCACTGCCAATTTGGAAAACGATTTGGAAGTTTCTTAAAAGTTAAATATCAACTTACCATGTGTGCCAGCAATGCGATTCCTAGACATTCACCAGAAGAGTAATGAAAGCATACGCCGACCCGGAGACTTGCGCATGAATGTTCACAGCAGCATCATTCCTAATAGCCAAAAAGTCGACTCAGCCAAATGTTCATAAACTTGGGAATGGATAAACAAATTGTGGTATATTCATATCTTGGAGTTCTATTTAGCAATAACAAAGAGCAAACTACTGATAAATGCAAAGACATGAGTGAACATCAACAACATATGTTAAGTGAAAGAAATCAGACACAACAGACAAAATATGTATGATTTCAATTATATGAAATTGTTGAAAGGGAAAAGCTAATAGAAAGCTGTTGCCAGGGGCTAGAGAGTAGTGACAGGGGATTAACTGCAAAGGGGCACAAAGAAACTTTTTGGCTTGATGAAACTCTTCTATACCATGATTGTAATAATTATATGACTATATACATTCATGAGTAGTTATCAAATTACACTGTTAAATTGGTGAGTTTAATTATATGTTAATTATACATCAATAAATCTGACAGGAGAAGGAGTGCGGAGGAGGGGGAGGGGAAGGAGGAGAAAGACCACCACCACCACCACCAAGTAGGAGAGTTACAGAATCTGAGTTCAAGGCTTGCTATAAAGCTATAGTGATCAAGACGGTGTGGTATTGGTGAAAAGACAGACCTAGAGATCAGTGGAACAGATTGCCTGGCTAGAAACTCATTCCCACTAGACCTACAGAAGGTGGTGGTACATGTTGTGGACCACTGAACACTACGTATTTATTTCTTTTCTCTTTTCTAAATGGGAATGGGAGACCTAACCATCATACCACCAACAGAAATAAAGGTCAACAAAATCTTCTTGACTAGAAGGATACACAGACGACAGTGACTGCCTAGTTTACCGTGCAGGGTCCTGCACATCTAGAGCTGTTAGTGTACAGGGGGATGATGTGGAGGGCCTTCCGGAGAATGGAGTCGGTTCACAGTGATGCAGAGCTAAGAGAAGCGGGCAGGGACAGAGCCTCTCGTGTCATACTGGGCTCCAGGACGCAGCTGTATCTGAAGCCAAAATCTCCTTGGACTGCCTAATTATTTGAAATAGCAAGTGCTCTTTCTGTTTAAGCAACTTTGAGTTGGGTTTCTGTTCCTTGAACAGAAAGAGTTCTGAATGACGTTGGCGTGTACTCTGGGGTGGTACTAGAGAAGCACTGGCTTATGCACATACCAAGTGGGTTCCCTCAGGCAGGTCTTTTAAAAGCTCTGAGCCAAGATTTATCATGTCTTAGTAGTAGTTGGATTGGGCAACAGTTTCTCAGAAGAGTGGCACAAAACACGAGGCACCACAGTGACCTCAACAGAAAATGAGGGAGAGGCACAGGAAGGGACCCCAGCCTATGCCTCAACTAAACCAGAAGGAACTCCTCCTTTCAAAAATCTGTTTTAGGTATTGGAATTACACATAAGAGTTTGATTTGGAAAAATTTCCTATGCTTAAAAAAAAAAAGCCCTGTGATCTCCTCTGGTTCCAAAAATTCCAATATTCTCTGTGGATTTCTGCAAAGCAGTGTAGCATAAGGCATTGCATTACAGCACAGCAGACAGCCTGGAGTCTGAATCCAGCTCCATCCCTTCCTAAGAGTGTGACCTTGAGCAAGTTTCTCTGTTGCTTGGTTTCTTCATCAGTAGAATAGGAGCAATAATAGTAATAATAATAAACCTCCTTCAAAGGGTTATGAGAGTTAATTGACAATATACATAAAACCCTTCCATCAGTGCCTGGCACTTGGTACACACTCAATAACTGTTATCTGTGATGATGATGGTGATGTTAACGATGATGATGATGATGATGATGATAGGCCTAGAAGATCTCAGTGATCTGGTTTGCCTTGATCAGTTCCCCTAGGGAGTGAGCTAGATAAAGAATGGGAACCCAAATCAGATCTCCTGCTTGCTCCCCGTAATTGTGTCAATAAGTTGGGTGTAGTGAAAACTTTGGTCTCTGTTCTTTGTTTTCTAAATATAATCATCCTTTCAACTAATGACTAGCCCAAATGATCATTTTTGTGTGTGTGGTTTAAATAAAACTCTTCCTAATTATATTAATAGTACACATGCAGTAATAAAATTTTAACTAAAAAAGAAAATATTAAAGCACTTATAATCCTACTACCAAAAGATAAAAACTTTTAACATTTTGATTATTGCAGATTTCAATTTGGAGTATTTTCTTCCAGATTTTCTTTTAAAGCATTTAAAAAGAATATATAAATACAGAGAAAACATAGAAAAAACTTTATGTATGTATATGTGTGTGTTTGTGTGTGTATAGTTTTATGTTCTTCTTTTCTCAAGTAAGTTTATATTGTAATTTTCCATGACATTAAATATTCTTTGAAATTAACATTAATATGACTTCTTAATAATTCATCATATGGCTCTACCATAATTTATTTACATACCTTATAATTGGACCTTTTAGTAGTTTTTAGTTTGGATCTGGTATAGACAATGCTGTGATAAACATCCTTAGATATCAGTCTTGAAACATATCTGATTATGATACTATTCGTAGAGATAGAATTTCTGAGTCAAGGTATGTGACCATTTATAAGGATTCTGATACATATTGTCAAATAGTCTTCCAGAAACTTTGCACCCATTTGTTATCATTTGGGTGATTACATCATATTACCCAGGCCTTTAATGCCCTGCTTCAAGAAGGACAAAAATCTCATCACTTAAATAGTGTGCTCAAAGGGATGCCCTGTATCACACTAATGCTTATTTCACTTTGGTCATTGAACAATTAGTTTCCTCTGGTTTAATTCAGTGGCCTGTGGTTCACTAAATATGAACATTTGAATTTAAGTGTCAAAGAAAATATTCCTTTCAAGTCTTTCATTCAAGCCCTGGAAACTTTAAGTAGGAAAATGTTCCTAAGGGTCAATCCTGTAACTGGAATACCGAGTATGAGAAACAAAATGGTATCATGTAGAATTCAAAATAATTTTTTTAAAGGCCTCAACTTCCATTCCCTAAAGCTAGGGCTGTGTCCTGATTGACATTCTCCTTCTCCATGAGACCCGAATGGGCAGCTGATAGAGCAGTTTCTTGGCCTCCTCTTTCTCACGTGTCTTTACAGTATTAACTGCATTTGTAGCCTGAAGAAACTTAACAGAGAAGCGAATCTGATCATGTCTCCATCCTCCACCCTCCTTAAGGATCTTGTCCGAACCTCAGCATGACAGGCAGGCTGTTGAAAATCTAAAGCCTACTATTCCAACCCCAGAGCCTGCCATCCTCCCTCACCCTTCTCACTACTCACATCAATCTTCCCACCATTTTCTGAACCCAGCTTGGTCTTCCACGCCTCTATACCTGATCAGCCGTGTCCCCTAGAGGAGTCTTCCCCCCATGCTGCCTGGTAAATTGTAGTCTTCCAGTCAGATTTCCCCACACAACTCAAGTTCATAAATAGGAAGACCAAGATTCATGCTTTGTTAGGTTCTTTTGGTTGTAAGGAATAGAAAGTCAAGGTACCTAGAGTAATGGGGAGTTGTTATTCACATGTCTATTACATGCGGGAAACAGACAGGTAAAGAATCTCATGGAAACCAAGGAGCAGCCCCTTTTCAAGATCCAAGACAGGCCTAGGATCCAAGTGGTTTTGTCCCTTCTTCAGTTACAAGAGCCAAAGCTCTCCTTTTTCATGCTCTATTGTTATGGTGACTCATACTTTGCCAGCCCTGTGTATCTTTGTCTGTTAGCTCATTTCTCTTCCCAGGCCCTCTGTACCTACACTGGGCTCTCTCTGGGCCTCCCCATTCGAACTTACTTGAAGTAGTTTCCTGGGCAGAGCTTCTCAGACAAGACCATCTCACAGGTGTGTATCCATCCCCTGGATTGACTGGATCCAATCGGTGGTCCAGTCCAGTGGCCACCACTTGTCTCAAGCCCAGCCTAAAGCCCTGCTTCCTGCAGCAAGGGACTATGGGAGGGCAGTTGCCTTCATAAACAGATAAAGAGCAAGATGGGCATCTTGCCAGAAATATCTGATATACCAAGCGGCTAAATTTCACCCTAACAGTATCACTTTTGTGGCTAGAAGATGTAGGACCATCGTTCTAATTTCCTTCACATGTTGAAAAGGAGAGGATTTATAGTGATCCTCCAAGGAATGTAGCGTCCTGGAGCAATATCAGAGGTAGATTTTCAGAATTTTGTTTTACCTGTTCCTAAAACAATAAACTGCTGCCCAGTGTCCGCTCGATCTCTAGCCTTTAAATGAGGCTTGTCTCTTACACAGGAAGAACATAAAAAACAGCCTTATGCCACAGCTCCAACAGCAGCTCTCCACCCGCCCTTACCTCCCTTGTACCTTCTATAATCCCTTGGCTTCATTCGCCGGCTCCCTCTGCTGTCCCTGGACTATCCTCCTCCTTCCCATGATCCACTCTGCTGTGACTCAGCACCTGCTGCTCAGGTAAGAGGTGCCGCTCTGCCAGCCATGATTCACCAACACCACCTCTCTCTGCTTACCCTCTATCCAAGCACTTCCCCTCAGCCCTCAAGGGAGGAGACTCATAATTCAGGGCAAAGTGAAGAATTGTCTTTAACGAGCTTTTGGTTTGGACTATGGCCGAAAAACCAATATATTCTGCTTAACTCAGAGATTTGTTTTGAGGACTAAATGAGACAACCTATGTTAAGTGCTTGAATAGCTCCTGCACTTATTATGACATCTTAGTGTTTGAAATCCTTTTGGCAGCCTCCTGAGTTGTTCTTCCTTTCAGAGTGGGTCCACTTTGTGGCATAGTCCAATTTATGCACAGCAATTATATTCCCAAGTGATGAGGGTGAGCATTTTGTTTAGAAAAAGCATAGACTATTGCTAGTAATATTTAGTATTTATTGAGAGCTTATTAAATAAAACACATTTAGTGCTTTGCAATTTTTATCCAATTTATTCCTCATGAAGTAAGAACCATCATCATCCCCACTTTATTGATGAGGAAACTCAGGTACAGACAAATTAAGTAATTTACCTAAGGTCCCTCAGTCAGTAAGCATCAGAGTCGGTATTCAAACCAGAAAGTCTCTTCTAGAGTCTGAATTTTCTGCCACTAAACCATGCTGTCTCCCTTTATAATAACGAATGTTTAAGCGGTAAGTGGTCTTAGAAATCATATTGCCCCTACCCTCTCATTTTACAGATGGGAAACTGAGGCCAAGGCAAGTGAAGTGATTTTCCCAAGATTGCAAACCTTGTTAGAAGCACAAGAAGGACTAGAACACAGGACACTGCTTTAATTTCCGTGTTTTCCCCACTATTCTGCTTTGTAAGTTGATATTTTTTAGACTAACTTTATTAGCATCTGCAGAAATATTATCTTCAGATTCATTTTGCTTTGACAGAGTGTTTCTTCTTCCTATTTATCAAAGCAAGCTTCCATATTCAGATGTATTCTCTAAACTTGGAGAAATTGCATAATTTCTTAGAAATCAGTTTCTCAACATGTTATATATGGTGGTTGAGTTTGACGAGTGGTTTCTCGATTTTGGATTACAGGGAACAAAATTTCAAAAAACTTTGGGACCAACATGGAATTGCTATTTTATCTTTACAGGTTAGGGTTTAAAAAAAAACCATGTACAAAAGAGAAAAAACAAAAACAAGCTACCATCTAAAATACTTTCATAATTCTGTAAAAGAATATTTCAACCAAAAAACTAGGAAGATCATAATCTTAGAATAAAGGGTAAATCATTTAAAATGAATAACATTTGTGACAACATGGAAGGCATTATGCTAAATGAAATAAGTCAGACAGAGAAAGACGAACACTGTATGATTCCATTTATATGTGGAATCTGAAAAACGAAACAAATGAACAAACAAAACAAAACAGAAACAGACTCGTAGAAACAGGGAAGAAACTGGTGGGTGCCAGAGTGGGGAAAGGTTGGGTGGCGGGTGAAGCAGGTGAAGGGAATTAAGAGGTACAAACTTCCGGTTATAAAGTGAATGACTCATGGGGATGTAATGTACAGCATAGGGAATATAGCCAATAATTTTATAATAACTTTATACGGTGACAGTTGGTAACCGACCTTATCATGATGATCCTTTCGTAATGTTGAATCACTATCATGTACACCTGAAACTAATAGGATATTATATGTCGATTATACTTCAACAAGCTAAAATAAAATGAATAACATCTATTGTATGGAAAGACTCAAAAACTTGTCCTAATTGTCTTCATTTCATCACGGACCAGTGACAATTTCATCATGGATCAGCATTTGACAGTCTGAGTTAGATGATTTTTGAAGTTCTCTCTAGCTTTTAAACTCTGTGATTTTGAGCATCATTTTTCCATTTACAATTATTTTAGAGGTTTCTAGTTGTTGGGTCTTTGTAAATTAATCCTTCTTAAGCCTGTCCTTAAAGGCTTTGTTACATTGTGCGTGGAATGACTATTGGAGATGTTACATTCAGAATAGTAATGTGTGGACATAGAATTATCTGTCCCCTGTCTTAACACTTTGCATGGCTTTCAGTTTCTCTCACCTGCACCCAGGGCAACTGTGCAATGATTCTGAACTCTGACCTCTCCTTTCTCCCCAGGCTTCTTCAGACCAGAGAAGTCAAGCTTAAGCTGCAGCTGAAATTCAGTTTTTCTACTGACTGAGAGCCCTCTGCGATTTGACTGCTTCTGCCCAGGGTCTAACCAGGAAATTCTGCCAACTCTTGCACTGAGGAAGAAATTCCTTAAGGAAGGAACACCTGACCCCATGTGACAACCTGGCAGAAGAGCAGAAGTCTTGTCCCAAATACCCGTTTGAATTCATCCTTTGGAAAATCCATTTCTTTGTTTTCCACTTCATATCACCGATGTGGACAATCGGGACTGGGAGGAGGGGACGGAGGAGTTTAGAGGATGCCAGGACTAAAGCATAAATGCATCAAGGGCAGAGATTTGTCCACCCACTTGTCTCTGCATCCCTAGCAATTTGCCTGGCCTCAGCAAGTGCTCAACAAATGTTTGTGGGATGCACCGAGTTGTAAACACACTAATTTAATAGCAAGAACTTTTTATTGCATGACTACCAGTGCCAGGAACTGTGATCGATGCTTTACAAAAATTATTTCTGATTCTTATTAGAACTCTCTTTAGTAAGTGAATCATTATTCCCATTGTACGGACAAGGAAACTGAGGCACAAAGTGGTTAAGGGATTTGGCCAAAGTCATTGAACTAGATTAAGTGGCTGAACCAAATAGTCTTTGTGGTGTGCTGAACTGCAGAGCCTGCACATAAGTCAACCTCTGGGAAAAGGAGGGGAAAGGCAGTTGGCATCTCCCCCGAAGGGCTTAGCAGAGGCACTTTCCCTGCCAAGTCTGCCCAGGCGGAGAGGCAGTTGTGTCATCACCAGAAAAGAAGGAGTTGTTGGCCTTCTTTTTATACTCTCAGATCTCTGAAACCACTTAGGTCCAGCAGGAAGTGAGGGGTAGAGCCCAGACTCGGACTAGTTCTCCTGACTGCCTGCCTCGTGATTTCCCCACCCTCAGAGACCAGCAAAAAATAGCAAAGCTCATTGTACCCATCAGGATGGGCCAAGTGCTATAACCACTACCACAGGTATCGGTAGCTTAACACACTAAGAACTTATTTCTTGTTTATGTCACAGCCCAAAACAGGTAGGAGGTGGGCCTTCCCTCTTCCCTCTTGGTGTCCTTGGTGTCCTCTCCATTCAGCCAGCAAATGAAAAAACAGAGCAAGGACTGTCCCTGGGAGGATTGTAGGATTGTAGGAGGATTGTAGGATTGTTACCTGGCCTTTAACAAGCCAGGCCTGGAAGTGGCCTGCCTCACTTCCATTGTCCGGAATTCAATTAAGTGGCCACATCTAACTGCAAGGGAGGCTGGGAAATGTAGTCTGATGTGTGCTCAGGAAGAAGAGCACTCATGGACACTCGTGAGTTCTAGAAGTCTCTTCTGAGAGCAGCAGATGCTAAGGAGCCTGTTCTCAGTTTGCTGTTTTGTCCTGAAATTGCTACAGGCACTTGAACTTTAGGTCCCTGTAAAATATTCATTTAAACATAGGTTTCTTTGAGGTCACTGCAACTAGTGTGCTCCAAATAGAGGTGGAAAGGAAGGGGGCAGTGGCAGTTTTAAGCAGCTAAAAAACTTTGTATGACTCTTCAGAGTTTCTTGTTCTATTTTTGTTGTTGTTTAGTTGATTGAGTTTTGTTTTATCTTGCTCTGTTTTTTGTTTTGCTGACATTTATTGTATACTTACTACATGCCTAATGCTGTGCTAAGCACTTGACGTGTGTTATTTTTGTTAATCCTCATGGCAACCCTGGGAGGTGGGTACTATTATCAGCCCCATTTTACAAATGTGAACACAGAAGCTTAACAAGGTTAAGAGACTGTTCAAGTCACAAAGCCAGTAGGTGTGAGAGCTGAGGGTTTTAACTTGGGTCTCTTCCACTCCAAATCCTATGCCATTCACTCCAACGGACTCTGGCTGGCAAGCTTCTGGCCAAAGCTGGAGCCCAATCTGAGCCTGGGAGAGTTCTCTGAAGTCTACACACCTCTGCCATGTGAATTCCATTTGTTGACACATTGAGGTCACCACATGCTCCTCTATTGACAGGAGCTGCTGGGGCATACAGACTCCTACAAACATTCTGACCAAGGGAAGGGATGTTAATGTTGCAGCAACTCTTTCTTGAGTATATAACAAGTTCTTTCAGGTTCATACATTTTTGGTCCACATTTTAGAGACTAATTTCACCCAAAGTGAATCAATTTATGGTCAGCCCAATACCTCCTAAGTAATTTTTAATTCAGTGGGATATTTCAAAAGGAATACTGTAGCTGCTCTCTTAAACCACCATGGTTATAGGCTACTCAGATCTTTCATTATATCCTTTTAAATACTTAGAATGCCCTGGGAGTGTAGCACTGAATCAACTAGGGCAAACCAACTAAAGGTTAATTTCAGAGAGCCTTGAGCAGATGCTCTGCCTGTCCTTGAGGCTCGATGGTCTAACAAGCTGAGCTACTTTGACTGTGTAAACACCATTAAAAGCATAACTGGCCCTGGGTCGTGTACCCACCCCACTATTAGAGAATCCTGTTAGAGGGAGACCATTGGGTGGGACTGTGGGGAGCAGAAGGAGGAGAAGGGGGTTGTTGAGCTATTGAACTCTAATTGAACTATAAACAAGGGCTTATTATAAGCACTGCTCCCAGTACTCTCAGTATATGACTCCCTTCGGGAGTTTCATTGTGAGCAGAATTTAATCACACACCTGTCTTTCTAGGGCATCACACCACTCCACTTGCCTCTAGTTCAAGTAACTGAAAGGTGTAAACAACAGGTTTTGAGATCATGGTGCTTTAAAGGTGGATTATACAAGGAGCACTCAAGCAGCACAAGGCTGAAACCACTCAGAGGTGATCCCATGGCTCAGGAATCAGGCATGGAACTGGTTCCAATCCCAAGCACTGTTCTCTAGCAGTGACAGCCATCATGGCGACCAACAGCCCTACGTTAATTTCTCAGGGACTCATTACCTGGCTTTCAAGTTATTGTCATGGAGGTAGGGGGAGCCCCATGAGCACCTGAGTTCCCCACTCCTTGCCTAACTCAGTGGTTCTGTATCCTGGCTGCATATCAGAATCACCTGGGGAGCTTTTTAAAATACTGATCCCTGGGGCCTTCCCCAGAGAGGTGGTATTTTTCACAAGTTCCCTGGGAAGACCTAACATGCAGCCCCGGTTGAGAACCACGGGAGTGGCCCCCATCCCTCTCCAGCAGGGTGGAGTGGTTTGGTCCTCAACATCTTGCATATAGAAAATAGAAAGGAGGTGGGCCTAAGAGCTGCTAACTACGGCCAACAGTAGCCATGGGGTGGCCCGGCTGTGCTTAAACCTCTCACTGGATAGGGAAGATGGTAGGGCTGTGTAATCTTAGGTAGTCAGCTCCCAACTCAAGTCCTTTGCTTTTCCTCCTTCCTACTACTTTGCCTTCTTGCCACATGACAATTTAATGAACATTTATTGAATGTTTTCTGTATGCCAGGCACTGGGCTGTGCACCATCAAGAGAAAGAGAGAAAGAGGAAGACGTGGTCCTCATCCTCAAAGAACTTACCAACCTTCGCCAGGGAAGTAAATGTGATTGTACGGAAATCAGTTTGCTACTTAATAACAGCTCTTATTGAAGGTTCAATGGGATGAGATAAAAAGATAGAATCACATAACTTATCCAGAGATTATTGGTGCTTTTCCCCATTATTGATGTAATTAACAATTGTCAATGTCCCTTCTCCAGCCCTATTGTCTCTCATGTGCACACACACGCACACACATGCCTTCTTCAGAAATAGGAAAGGGCTAAATACAGATATTTTAGAAACCAGTCACAGGCCAGCTATCTTTTCTATGTGGAACCTGTTTGTAGGAAAACCTGGGTGAGCTAAAGTTTAATCAAGGCCCAGAATCCTTCTGGTTAGTCCCAAATCAACAGAAGCCCCCATCTAAGCTTATTAGGGCTTTTTACATGGCTGCTTCAGATCCCCGCATTCGCTCAGTCAGCTAAGGTTTGAGTATTTATGCACCAGACACCATGCCAGACACTAAAAATGTAATAGTGAGCCAAAAAGACCATCCCTACTCTACTGGTGCTTAAAATCTAGTGAGGAAGACAGATGTCAGTGTAAAATTACTGTTGTGGTAAGTGAAGATGTACATGAGGCTACGTGAGAATGTTAAAATGGGAACAGACCTAGGAAGTCGAGGAAGTACCCCCTGAGAACCTGGTCAGAACCTGGGTATCACATCCAGAACGTGATGGCCTGGGGAAGAGCTGATTTGCAGGGGTACATTCCAGCCAGCAGGAAAACTATGAATGAATTAGTGAGGTTGGCCTACATTGGTTGTTTGCAAAGCATGGTCCTCAGACCACTGTGGGTACGAGAGAGCCTTTCAGAGGTTCTGTGAGGTCAAAACTATTTTCATGATTATGCTACGATGTTATTGCCCTTTCCCACTGGGTTGATATTTGCACTGATGCTATAAAAGCACTAGTAGGTAAAACTGCTGGGGCCTTAGCACAAAGCAGGGCAGTGACACCAGACTGTCCTTGCAGCCATTGTATTCTTTGTCCATGCATTTGCAGGGAGGGAAAGCTAGTTTCACTTTAAAATGCCTTTGATTAAGCAGTAAAAGTTATTTCTTTTATTACATTACTACCCTTGAGTATACATCTTTTTAATATTCTGTGTGACAAATGGGAAGTGTATAAAAAGCATTTTTACTGCATACAGAAAAGTACAATGGTTGTCTTAAGGAAAAGTACTTGTTTGATTTTTTGAGTTGTAAATGCAACTAGCTGCTTTTATCATGGAGCACAGTTTTTACTTGAAAAAAACTACTAACAAACCATGGTTATTCAAACTTGCGTTCTTGGCAGACTTTTTTTTGGTTTTTTTTTTAGAATGAATAAAGCGAGCCTGTTACTTCAACGAAAATAACTGACTGTTTTTTGCCAAAGATAGAATTCAAGCTTTCAAACAAAAATTATAATTTTAGAAAACTTGTACCTACTACATGAGCTTGACAACTTCCTCATACTTAAAGTCTCCAACGAGATTGATGGTGATACTAATTAATGTGAGCTTTTAATATATTGTATAATGAAATATGCCAACATTTGGAAGATCTGTATAACTCAGTGAATCGATCTTTTCCAATAATCAATGCATGAGGTTACAAATTCATGCATGGGTAAAGGATCCGCTCAAAGTGCAAGACAGCCTAATAGATTTTAATGTAACAGAGTACGAAAAGTCCATTGATATAGTTTCAGATTCCATATCGTAATTAACTTATAAGAAACTACCACTTGTCAAGTTTTGATGTAGTATACAAAAAGATTATGCACCATCATCAACAAAAGCTATTAAAATACACCCCTAGATTATTAACTACATTATCTGTGTGAGGCCAGATTTTCTTCAAATACCTCAAAAACAGCAACAAAACAGATTGAAACTGATTAAATGCAGGAGCAGAGATGAGAATCCAGCTGTCTTCAATTAATCCAGAGATTTGCAAAAATGTAAAACTGTCATTCTCACTAGTTTGTTTTGGAAACTAGCTGTTTTTCATAAAAATACGTTATTTATGTTAACATGTAATGGTTTAATAATTGTTATTTTAAAATGAATTAATATACACACATTTTAAAAATTTCTCAGTTTTAATCTCTGACATGGAAATATTGGTAGATATAATCCACATAAACAAAAGCTCTTTGGGATCATCAATAACTTTTAAGAGTTTAAAGGAATGCTGAGACCCAAATGTTTGGGAACCGCTGGGCTAGGTTATTTTGCAGTAACAAAACTGTCTTGAAGCTCAGTGGCTAAACAGAACAAATGTTTATTTCCCTCTCATGCACAGACGATCAGGCTACTCTCTGAAGACAGCTGTCCTCATGTGCTGACTCAGCAACCAGGTGACTCGGTCCTGTGGTTCTGCTGTCTCCACACGCGGCCTCCACGACTGCAGCTGTAGAAGGGAAAGCCGGAAGATGGCACATCAGCTCCTAAATCTTCTGTTGTGTGTCACTTCTACTCACAACTCACTCAGCAGAACTGATCACATGGCCCCATGCAACTGCAAGTGGGCTGGGAAACGTGAGAAAGTTTGTGGATATTTGGTGAGCAGCAAATGGCTCTACATACTAGAGAAGAAAGAATTTGTTCAAAGAACTTGTGGTGAGGAACTGAAGCTTCGTTGGGAGAATTGGTTGGGCTCACATAGTGAGGTGAAGCACAATGCAAGAAAAGGCAGGGGAGACCTGTACGGGCCAGGCGGTGAAAGCCGCGGTAAAGGTTTACTCCTAAACCACGGTAAAGACTGTGCTCTTCTTCAGAGCAATGGGAAGACAGCGGATGGTTTAAACAAGCGGTGACTACAGTCAGCTTCATCTGTTGATGGACCACTGTAGTTGTGGGAGGAAATGAACGTAGGGGGACAGGAGTAGAAGCAACAAGGTACTGTGCTGATAAATCAGATCTTTGGGGAAAAACAAAAGCCTTAATTTGAGGCACTTGCCAATTTCTGTAGTGTAAATACTCCCACTATGGCCAATTTCAAGCTTACCAGTTTGATGTCACTGAATGCCGAGTTAGGAAGACACGTGCACAGTTAACTCTTGGGAGCCAGCAGAGCAGGTTTCAGTGCCACTGAGGCAAGAAAGCTAGTTAGGAGGCTAGTCCAGTCAAAAGATGATGGTAGTCTAAACTTTCCTCTCCTTCGAACACACAGCTGGAGCTAACCCCACAGTCTACGCATGTCAGTGAACAAAACCCCCTGCCTGCACCACAAACACTACCACAACCATCACCACATAGCACCAAGATTTCCCAACTATTGCTATGACGTATGAGGGGAGGGATATGCTAGCTCCCTGCATCCATCCACAGTCTTGCCTCCAAACCATGATAACTGTGGACTTAGATCCTTTAAGAATCAGCAAAGAAACATCCCCTCCACCTGTATCTCGTCTTCCCAGAGCCATGTTTGCAAACGCCCTCAGATATTCTGGCACAACATTCCTCCTGCACCGTTCCAAGGAAGGGGCAGCCCAGAAAGCTGCCAGAAAGGCCCCGCCTGGGTTTTCCCCCTCGCCTGATTTACACGAAAAGATTCACAAGAATCAAAATAGTTACAGTCTACAACTATAGGCTACAGAACAGCCTTCGCAAGAGTGTGAACAGTGTGAAAACCTTGGCTTGTGCTGGCTGGCTCAGAACAGCACCAGATGACTGGCTGACAGGGATGAGGGATGGAGTGAGGTCCCTCCCCCAGGGCGCTCTCACCGAAGTACCCAACCAGCTGCCCGAGGCTGGCAGCGCCAGCCAGACACTCCCCTCCTCTACCGGCCTCGGGTTTAGCTAGTTCACCCAGCTCTTGGCTCCTCTCCCTTCCCCTCTGCTCAAGTTGCCGGAGCTGAATAACAGCTTACTTGTACCTGAAGTGCTGCCTGGGGTGCTGCTGTTTAAATAGCTCTGCCTCTAAACACAACAGGTGTCGCTCACAATCTAGCTCCCAAATTTTAACGTTTGGGGTTTTTTTCTCCAGAGGGCCATATGATTTTTTATTTAAGGAGCTTTCCTGGCTTAGATCATAATGCCCTTCTCTCTCCCTCCCTCCTTTCCTCTCACTTTCTCTTTCCTCTTCGCATAGAGCCACAGGCTGAAGTCTTCCTCAGCAGCTTCACCCATGCCGGCTGCTGGTTCTGGAAGTCACTGACCCTTGAGCAGAGTGGGACACTGCTGGGCTGGCTCCAAAGTTCCCTCCACCTGTGTCTACCTGCTGGACAAAGCCCCCAACAGGAGCTCGGGACTCCAACAAAGTTCAGTCATGATGTCTGCGTCCCCATTAAAGGTGTTACGTAACCCGAGTCACCAGACACTGGAGCCTTCACAGAAAGGCAACAAAGGCAGATGTGGGAGGCAGATGGGCAAGAAAGTGCCATAGAAGCCTGGATGCCACCAAATGCTAACATTCTCTCTTGAGACAAATTAAAAGTAAAAGACTGAATACCATGGATTTAAAATTTTCTGTTTTAGAAATTTCAGTTTTTATTCCTAAATTCACTGAAACCACTAAGCGAATAAAACACCTGAAAGCAAAAGACTATGCACCTCTTGATTTTACTGGAGTCGCTTAAGCCAAATACTCCTGGCTGTGTAGGCGCAAATCCCAAGTGACTAGAGTAAGAAATCGACATCTTATGTAGCTAAGTAAAGACATTTTTTTAAGAAAGATGATCTCATCACCATCTTTTGATGAAATAAAGGACGTTTTAACATCAAATATTTCAATGAATTTAATATGGTGAAAACTCGCTACATTGTCCTTTTTCACCTAGCAAAGGACGGTGAAAATTACAGTCCACTAAACAGCATTTGAGAACCCAAATCTCAGTGCCTCCAACACCCTCGAAGAGAAAGAGACTCTATTTGGCAGCTGTCCCTGCTGGACCTATGGAGAAATGAAGTCTCAGAGGGGTTGAACGACTTGTCCAAAGTCACACAGCTAATAATGTCAGAGCTAAAATTCAAACCCAAGACACAACTCCATCCATGAAAAAAAAAAAGAGGGTAACAATAGATTTTCCCAGACCCCATATTGGATAAATTTTACTAGGCCTATTCATCCTGCAGTATAATTCTCTGTCTATCAGGCGATTTTCCAGTTGTGTTCTTGATTTCATAAGGAGGCCTACTACCAGCTAAAGAGATTCTGGAATAGACTGCGTCCTCCTTGTAAATTATTAGCTTCCTTGATTACAAATAAACCTCAGCAGAGTTAGGTTATCATAAGCCTATTTCCCGAGGCCTCTGAGGCACTGTGAAGATAGGGGTTATGCGGTTTTTAGACTTGAAAAACCTGATTTTCCAGCCCCAGAACTCAGAGACAACGAATATGCGAACATGCATACAAGCAGTAACAGGGCTATGGGGAAAGCTCTGGTCAGGCTGTGACCAAGGAGCATGGAGCCTCCACCTGCCCGCCACATAGGTCTTCTTGGCCAGATGGCGTCAGTACTGACTGAGTGACCTCAGGCACGTCACTACACCCTCAGCAGAGCTGCAGTTTCTTCATCTATGAATGGCAGGGATTTGGGTAAAAGGATCTTGAGGGCTTCTTCCAGGTCGCAAACACAAGCAACAGCAGCAACCCATGACATTCACAGGACATCTGCTGCTGCTCAATGTAGGGTCAGGCATTTCTCCTCTTTAAGCTACACACAATCTGGGAACCGCACAAGACTTCTTTCCTTCATTGTTTTTTTTTTCCAGTGTCCTCCACTTTCACCAGCTCTTAGCAAGACAAATGCTGGGCCAGCCAAAGCTGTTTCACTTTAAGAAGTTCTCCTGTGGGGCTGAAATCAGATAATGGCTGTAATTCACTGTGATTCACGTAGCTCAGGAGTGTGCATGGTATGCTGCGGCAAGCACTCGCTCAGTGGCAATATTATCATAGGTCTACATCTACTGCTTGATCACCTCCACGCATGCAAAAGTGTGACCTCAGCCCACACCTCCAAAATGTCCCCAGAGGGGACATGTTTCACACCCAATTGGTCAGCAACTGTTACCACACTGCCACAGCCCCCTTCCTCCTCTTGTATCCCATGGTTCTGGGCTAGAGGTGACTCACAGCCAACCAGGAGCATCAGTGTTTCCAGCGGGAGTGAACTCTGGATGTACCCCAAGCTTACAGTGCCAGCATTGGCACAAGGATGGGTGGGCTCTACTGCAGCAGAGGACGGGGAGAGCGCCCACCCCGACCCAGCTTGGCTGGAGTCCAGGGTTTCACCCTGTGTGCCGCCAGTAATTACAGCACCTTGGCCTCTAACTTCCTGTCTGGGAGGGGGCCAGTAGGGGCAGATGCCATTCATTCCATTGCCTCCATTCTCTTCTCCCTGCCTCTCCCTTCCCCTGTGGAGACTTCCCCTCTCCTCCTGCTCTTAAGCAAACGTGTTGGATTGGGGCAAGGGGGCAGGCCAGGCTTGTCCCCCAAACATATACCACGGGTGTTGGGGTAGTGAGTAGCTCCATGGGAGGTAACTGGGTAACTGGGGGATGGTGAGAGAAGGCTTATTTTTCACTATGTACCATTTTGTACTCTTTGAATGTTACACCAAGAGCATGAAACGCCTGTTCAACAAAATGAGTTTAAAAAAAATTTAAATAATTTAAAAAATCATCCTGCAGGGGCCTAAGTCTATTTTTTGTTTGGGCTGCTCAGTGCTGCCCAACTCTTACGGAAATCTTTTTTTTTTTCAATGTGTATCAGACACCATTGCCAAGTTTATGGTCAACATTGTTCTTTCTGTATGCATCTAAAGTCATTTTTAGTGGTCTGCCTTGAAGCTACTGAGCATGTCAAAGGAGAAGAGGGTTTGGAGAGTTGAAAAGAGGACAGGATTTAAAGTCAGGCTGACTTGAGTTCGAATCCTGGCTCTACCACTTACTGGCTTGAGCAGGATTCATAAGTTCTCTAACCCTCCATTTCTTCAACTCTCTAAACGAAAATCAAATTACCCACCTTACCATAAATCAAAGCAGTTAAGAGCATATACTTTGGAATTAGGTTTAATTCCTGCAACTGTCACATCCTAATTGTTTCATCTCGTTAAGCCTCAGTTTCCTCATCTGTGAAATGGAGATAACAACAGTGGTGGGCTGTTTATTTTGTGAATTTTAAATGAGATGATGCACAGATAGCCCTCAGCAAGGTAACCTACGCAGGGAAATGTTCACTAAATTGTTACTCTTTCTATCAAGATGTTTTTGTGAAAATAAGGTACGATAAAGTGCCTGGTTCTCAAAAATATGCATGTGTATTTTTAACATTTCTTTTCCGCTAGGTTCTTTTTCTTTGTGGAGAAATTTCCTGCTGTTTGGCCTTTGTAACTGCTCTCTGTGTCAGCTAATGCACTCCTTTTTGTCTGCTTATTACAAGGCTCTTATGTAAAGAAATTGATTAGAATGGCAAAAGGGGGACAACTTGAAACTTCTGTAAAGTGGGAAGATTCTTTGGAGTTTCATCCATCCATCCACTGAAAATGCTAGGTCCTGGGATTGCAGAATGGACCGGTACAGGTGTGGTCCTTCCCCTCAGACACGAGGAAGTGGACTCTTCGAGGAAGTCAGATGTGAGGAAGGCGTGAACCCAAGCCTGTGTTGGGCTGAAACTCCTTTGCGTTCCCTGACCAAGAGGCTTGTAAGAAACTTGCATCTGTGTGCACCAAGTCCCCCCTAAGTTTGGACTGAATGTACCCAGGAAAAACTCCAGCTGGATAAATTACAGTTCCACAGACAACTGTAGGAGGGACAGCCGCCTTTAATACCACACATCTAAGAATCAATTTTAAACTGTAGAAAATGATGCAATTTCCTCAGAGTCTAGGTAACATGCAATAACAACTTGGTTTTTCAGGCTTTGTGGGCCTGAATGAAAGTGCCAAAGAGAAGTCCAGAACTTTTCAGGCTTCCTTTACTCTCAGACAAATGCTCACACTACAGGGATAGTTGAGGTTGAATGTGGCCCAGCAGGGGAGTAGGTTTGGAAATAGCAAAGGGCCGTCTGAATACAGGGCATTATTGCCACTATTGCAGCTGCCACTGAGAGTGGGAAGGAGCCTACAGCTTCTTGGGGCTTCAGTCTGGGTTTGTGTGACTAGAGCTGGATGGAGTGACATCTCATCCACTCGGTCAACAGCGATGGCACATCCCCTAACTGCCAGACGCAGGGATACGCCCTGAACAAGACGACACACAAGACTCTCCAGCCAGGAAGAAGTGGGACTCAGAGCAGTTGTGCCGGGCATGCTGGCAAAGCAGAGGGCCTTGGCCTGTGCTGCCTGAACTTACCCAAAATGAACTTGGATAAGGTCTGCCTACGTCCACGGCTGTGCTGCCCTGATTGTTCACAGAGTTGGGCAGAAAGGCGGTATGATGGAAAGAAGGACACAGGGAGTCAGGAAAACATGGGATCCAGTCACAGCACCTGATGACTTTTCATTGCACTTCTCTAGATCTTAGATTTCTCTGTCATTAAGAGAAGGGTTTTGAAAAAAGAAAAAAGGGTGTCTAAGGACACTCCCATTCCAACAGAAGCTCTGACCCAGGAGTCAGGGAACAGGCTCTGCCTTGTGGGCCCTCCCTGCCACTATGAGGTTCACTTGGCCGGCTCTTACACACACACACACCACTGCCCCAAAGTGAGAATGTTGAGGTCACTCGCTTCCAGGCATATCTCTCACCCCAGTCTTACTGGATGTCAGCTGGGGGTCTCCTCAGCCCTCAAAATCCAGATAAAATTGTATAGCATCTGCCGCATATGTCATGCCCAATTCCCATGAGCTGTGGGTTGAAAGCCCTCCTGAAAATCTCTGAGAATCCAGGGGAGTGTGGAGTGATGTTCCTTTCCCAGCTCTCTGACTCCTGAACTCCGAGGTGCTGGTTAAGGGACCCTCCCCTATTTACCTTTGCCACTGCAGATACCACATCCTAATACTTGTGCTGATGAGTGATTCCCCCCACCTGCCCTCCAGGGCAAAGGATTGTGTCATAGTCATCTTCCTACCCCTGGTACCACTCTACACTGGCATCTATTACATGTTCAACATTATTTGATAAATATGTAAAAAGAAGGAAGGAACGGTGTCAAAGGTGTCACTGAGATTATTTGGAATGGCAAGTCAAGGCCAGCTCTGGAGAAAAATGTGTTAAAGTCAATAAAAGTTGCTTCTCATCCAGGATCACTCCTGCCCTGCCTGCTTTGGGTACCTTTCGGGGTCCAA
Organism: Equus quagga; assembly: GCF_021613505.1. Taxonomy (NCBI): domain Eukaryota; kingdom Metazoa; phylum Chordata; class Mammalia; order Perissodactyla; family Equidae; genus Equus; species Equus quagga. The sequence goes on along the minus strand of NC_060284.1, from coordinate 26,101,916 downwards.
CCACAAGCTGCTGAGACATTAACTGACAAGGACACTGTTACCTGATAGAGCTTCAACACATTTGCTCCCCCGGCTCGGCCTCTTCACTTTAAGAGGCTTCCTCCACCTCTGCCCCTGCTCTTCCAACTGATGTGGTAACACTGCTCTAAAAGGTCATCCCCATCTGGGCTAATCCTTACCTGGCCAGACCCAGAGCTGACTTCATAACTCTCCACCTTCACAATGCTCCCTTGACCATTTGCACGGAACTTGCTTCCAGAAATGATCACTCTGCAGCAGTTCTAGTGGCTTCTCCGTCTCACCCACTAGATGGTGAGCATTTCTGTAATTCCTCCCCAACCCCGGTGCCCAACTCAATGCTTGAAACATAGGAAGACTCAATAAATGTTTGCAAAATGAATAAATAGTGAAAAAAATAGAGTATGGGTGCAGTTATTTTGAGGGGCAAATGAGCAAAAATAGTGGAGGCTTAGAGCAAACAAAAGGGGGAGGAGTCAAAAGTTTTTAACAGAGGAAAAGGGGGAAGGTTCATTCAGCGTTATTGAAAAACAAGTCATTTGGTGAAGCATGCTGAAGGAGAACTGGGTTTTCTAAACCCCAACTCAATGTTTTTTCATAGTGCCTTTACTGTCTCTGTCACATAATTTTTGTTTGTGGTTTGCAGTTGGAAATGACAACATTGGTTCATTGTTTGCTGGGTTTCACAATTCTCCCTTCCCATCAAGAACACACCATGAGGCACATACAATAATTGCTTTTTATATATCCAAGAATTTAAATTATGTTTTGTTTTGCAAGCTCCATGATACCCCTTTGAGGTATGTAGAAACACCTGGGGATGTTGCAAAACTAGCCTAAGAATGGCCTCTTCAGGATGTGCTCAGCAGGGCTCCCCAAGTTGAGAAAGAACATGCAGTCCCCTGCTTGCAGTTTTCTTCTTTGCATGTGCTTCTGCTCCTGCACTTAGAATGCGTGTTCAACTCAGCTGGAACCTAAGGACAGGTGGCAGGATGGTCCAAATTATTGACGAGTCAAAAACCTGTGCAGAAACAAGCACTCTCCTTCAAAACAGTCCATTAATTTAGGCAGAGTTTTGGCTTCAATTATCAAACTAATTGTTTCTATTCTACACTTGACTTCGTGTAGACATGTGGCATCCAAAACTGTAACTACTAGACTCTTACGACTACCGAGCACTTGAAATGTGGCTAGTCTGGAATTCAAAGACTTAGTACAAAAAAAATCTCATTAATAATTTTAACACTGGTCACATACTAAAATAATATTTTAATATATTGGTTAAATATACTATATTATTAAAGTAAATTTCACCTTTTTTTTAATTTTTAAAATGTGGATGCTAGAAAATTTTATATCACCTGTGTGGTTTGCATTATATTTCTATTGGACAGCACTGATGGAGGCAATGCCTATACACACTCAGTAGACTATGAAGAAAGAAATCATAAAGTTTGGATCACTAACAGAGTGAAAGGAGAATTTAGTCCAGGGGAAAAAGATAGTTTATTTCAGACAAGAACAAAACTGCTTGAATTACAAATTCTGCCATAATTTCCATTTCACAGTGCAATCCACTAAGGAGCTAACGCTCAGAGTTCATAATGGATGGAAATTACTTTGCATTACAGCCTTAGGGGGCACAGTAAATACATCAAACCGCAATTTCCTCCTGAATGAAGCAGTGCACCTAGGCCTTTGGATTGTGGTGATTGCTTTGCGTACTTTCCTCCATCACCCCTGGACTGTGAGCTCCTTGAGGACAGAGGCCCTGCATTAGTCATCTGGTAGAGTGACCAACCATCCTGGTTTGCCCAGGACTGCGGGGTTTCCTGGGATGTGGGACTTTTGTGTTAAACCAAGACAGTCCGAGACAAACAGGATCTGGTTGGTCACCTTAGTGAGGAAAAAATCCTCTAAATCCTTGAATATTCCTGTGCTCCATATGTCATAAGTGCTCAATAAATGTTAAACTTATACTAAAAACTGTGAACTTGTGCTGAATGTTTTCCCATTTGTGTACGGACACCCCTGATAGAAGCAAAGTGCCTTCTAAATCGAAGAAGGATCAGGATGAGGCGTTTTTTAAAATGTCACGATTGGCCAGAGGCTCTCATAATTGAGGAATCTCCTTCTTGGGCATCAGCACTACAAGAACGATCTTTGGTCCCTGTCCATGGAACTTTCATCTGCTTCCCTCGGCCCCACCCCACCAATTCCACCGAAGCCCAATCTGCCCCTGCTGACTAAGGAGCCCTTTGCCATTGTCAGGGACCCTACTCAGGTCCCCTTCATTACCCCTGGACAGGCAGACAGCTAGTTGGCTAAGCTGAAAGAGTTCCAATATATGTTGTCTGTCAAGCAAATGCAGTATAGCTGTGTGTTTGAGGTGGGGGAGAAGCCAGGGGGACACAGGAAAGACTGAGGAGTTAAAGCAAGAAAGAAGAATTTGCTGATCTATTATCTGTGACTGGCTTCATCCAGGAAACATATTAGCATTTGTAGTACCTGGATTCTGTGACCCCAGCTCAGAAACTTTTCCACAGCAGAGGAAATTCCAGATGTTTAAGAGCCTGGGCTCCGGAATCGGAGTCGAGGGTTTAAACTCTGGCTCTGTAAGTTGCTGAACTTCTGTGGCTTCAGTTCCTTATCTGTAAGTGGTAACAAGAGTACCTACCTCGTAGGCTTATTGTAAGGAATAAACGAGCCGATGGCTATAAAGTGGTTTGTGCAGTTCCTGGCACATAGGAAGTACCGGATATAAGTGCCAACCATAATTATCCTGTCATTCAAGGTCAAGAGAGAAAGTCGGTACAAAGAAAGAGCATGGACTTTGCAGTCAGACCTGGAAATATTTCAGTTCACATTCACACAATCGTGGTTTCAGACAAGCAATTTAATCTCTCTGTGCTTCAGTTTACATATTTGTAAGGTAGAACTCCACCTTGTAGGATTGCTATAAAAACTAAATGGGACATAATAACTACGGTGCCCAGCACAAGAGGATCAATCAGGATAATTGCTATTGATCAATCAAGATGATTGGTAAGATCTTTCCCGTATTCAATTCTTCTCTTTCTCCAATCTAAGTCTGAAAGACTAGCAGAATTCCTATCTTCGAGCATACCCGTCACTCCCAGCTCCCATGCCTACGCTCTTACGATCTCATTTCTAGAAACTGACCCCAAAACATTAAAATCCTATCCAGCACTCAAGATCCAGCTTGAATCCATCTCTTAAGAAGTCTTTTCCTCTCCCCAGGCAGAGAAGGTAATTCTTTCCTTAGCCAATTATCCCCTCATTTAATCCATTCCAATGGGTCAAGTTGGACTGCCCTTGGATCAAGTCAACATCCTACACCAGCAGTTTTTGGAAAATGGCAACAGAGAGAAAAATAACGCTAATACAGTGAGTTTCATAAACCAACTCACATATCATTTCTTTTTTTTTGAAATTAGTGCTAAAATGTTCTTTATTTTATATAAGCATGGTTATATAAGCATATTTATGTAAGCATGATGAGGTGACAGTTGCTGTTTTTCCATGTTCTTACTTGGCAAAATAAAAAGTAGGCAGCCGTATGTTGATCACCAAAATGTTTTTGGTTTTATTTATTTGTTTTGCTATTTTACTGATTGGCGAAAAACAAAAAGTCTAGGAACTGCTACACAGTATACGATAGAGGGAAGGGAAATAAAGGAGATGGGGAAGAAGAGGTGTAAGAGGGGCTGGTCAGAATCTGGAGTCTCTGTGTGGCCACCTTCTGCTGGTTGAATGGGGGCCCCAGTGATCTGTCCAGGTGCTATTCAGGCGCCCACATAAAACAGGCTGCAGTTATGAGCACATTCATTTGCTAGAATCAATGAATGATCATCTCTTTCTAACTCCAAGTTGCAACAGGTAAGTCTAGCTCTATCAGTTCTAAAGCAATGATTTGCAAACTTTAGTGTGCATCAGAAACACCTGAAAAGTTAGTTAAACTCTGGAGTCTGGGGCACACCTGCAGAAACTCTATGAGTCAGTCCATCTGGGACACGTGCATTTTAAACAAACCTTCTGAGAACTGCTGATGCAGGTGGTCCTCAGGCCGGCCAGACATTGCAAACACAAATACTGACTATTCTGCTCTCTCCTATATGTCCGCAGGCTCACCCACGCCTAGCCTCCCTCTTTCCCAGTCTCTTCTGATATTGTATCTGCTTTCACATATGTGCAGCCCTCAGGTGTCCATAACACTTCTTTTCTTGGAATCTTGATAATGAAAAGGCTCTAATGGTCCTAGATGGGTAAGTTCCCCTGAATCAAAGTGAGGTCTTATTTTGGTTTTTGGCAGCTTATTTAAAAGTCACAAGTATTATGTCTCTAGGTCCTGAGACAAAGCAGCATGCCTTCTGCCTCCCCCGTCACTGCTTCCAATTCACCTCCAGTGACAGGCAAATGCTTTTCCTCTGCACCACTGATGCTGCGCAAGAAGCAATAGCGTTCTGTTTCTTAGAGCAGGTGCTTACAAGTTTGTTCTTGATCAACTATCTGAATTCTGTACCCAAGGTTTCCAGACGCCACAGGCAAGAAAATGTGGCTAAAAGAAGCTACCTACTCTGATTTAGAAAAAGCAGAGAGAGAAACTACTGTGGAAACTGGCTCTTTTGTTTTACCAAAATCACTAACTTCATTGACTTCACTTTCAGCCTATGCTCATGACATTTTTCCATTTTCTTGTTTGGATCACCACTTGAGTGTTCTGTCAACTCTTTGCAAAACTTCTGACCAATATTCATGCAAATAGCCCAAAAGGTAGGAAAAATAATCCTTCCTGGGGCCCCCTGCATTCTGGTATTCATCCAGAATCATAAAGACTTCCCAGGTGGAAAAAGCTCTCAAAGAGGTTGATTTACAAAATGCCAGCCAGGGCGAAACCTCACTCCTCAAAGACTTGAGTTTCTGGAGGAGTGAATTTTAGGGGCCTAGGAACAAAGCCTAGATTTGGAGAGCTTAGGAAAGATCTTTGCTTTACACACAGAATAATTGAAAAAGAAGGCACGTGAGTGAGGAGAGTGGGGGAAGGGTGTTAATTCCTGTGTTGAAAGAACAGAAAAAGATTATATTTTACTTAATTTTTTTTTGGTGCACGGCAGGGCAGTTGACTGACACTAAATAAATCCTTGAATAAATGAATCTCTAGCGTTGGGGAGGGCGTGGCGATGGAGGGAGTGGGGGTAGGGGAAGTGGCTTGTGCATATGGAACAGATAACTTTTTAAGGAAAGGGGGATTAAAAGCAAGAGCCTCAGGGCATTTAATAACTGTGGCATTTTATTCTTGCTTTTCGTGGATTATTGGAGATTACGTGCTAAAAGCAAGAGCCCAGTCTAGTGTTACTGTTTGACTTACCCTTCCTTTCCTCTCATTTAAAATCTTCTGTCTCTTCCATGATTTTCATTTGGTCAATGACAGACAAATCTGGAGTATGAAAAAGCTTTCCTGATGAATGGAAGACTACACAAACACCCTTTTCTAAAGAACAGGAAGGGGTTTCACCGTCAGATTCAACCTTTATAAAATCAAAAAGCCCTCTTAGAAGTGTTAAAAAGTAGATCCATAAAAGTCTTTTGCAACCAACTGCAGTGGCCTACAGCACAGCTGCTGAAGCTCAGGGAGCCGGGGAGTGGGGAGCAGCAGAAGGCTGGCGGCCCAGGCCTCTGCAGGAAGCGCCTGCATCTCCGTGCACCACGTGATCTCCGCAGGGTTTTGGTCACTCGGCTTATGAACGGGCAAATGCTTATGCTTTGCCTCAAACATGACGAATCACCTGAGGGTGAAGCTGTATTTCAAAAGGAAAGTCTTTCCTTGGGCTCTGTGGAGCAGGAAGGAAAGGAGATTCTAAGCACAAGGAAATTCCCAGCATAGGGAAGATTTAGCCTCCTAAAAGTTCAATTTGGGTATTCTGGACATATGAAATAATCTGAGAAGGTTAAAAAGATCATAGTGGTCTCGAGAATTACGATCTCCTGGAAAGAGCGATGGGCTTTGGAGCCACTTCCAAAGTGTGGATTCTAGTCCTGGTCCAGTTATTTATTTATAGTTTGACCTGGGCCAAAATATTTAAGTTCTTTAAATGTCAGTATCTTTATCTATGTAACAGGAATAACAACATCTCTCTCACAGGGTTGTTGGGAGTACTTACGATACACTGAAATCTCCTTTCTTTAATATATTAATGCTCGGTAAATATTACTTTCATTTTCCTGCTCCCTCTGCCTTCCTTTGTTAACCTAAAAATAAAGAGCCAAAGTGAGAGGCAGAGAGGCATTTAGTTTGAGATCAAAGAATTGCAATTCGGGGAGCACAGATGCAGGTAAGAAACCCAAATAGTGTCCTGATTACAGGAGAGGAGATCAGAGTTTTTATGGGAAAAAGGGAGGAGGATGAGGTAAGTTGTACTAAAGAAGAGTCCATTGGTACTAGACAAGGTAAGGCTAGACTTGGACTTCATTGATTGGTTAGCGATTCCCTCATCAGCAAAGTCCATTTTCATCAGTCCTTACAAACTGGATATTCTTGTCCTTACTGACTTCTTGGAATGTTGGCAATTTGGTCCAGTTTGGAAGATGAAGAAAATAAGAAGGGCAAGGCAATTCTTTTGAAATGGCTGCTTCGGCTCCATTTTAATATGGCTCCTCTCATGTCATCTTTCACACTCCCACCTGCCCCCAAGCTCCTTAGTCCAACCCAAACCTCTCACTGCTGCTGTGCCTACGTGCCTCAGGAATTTAATTCCGAACGTGTTCGGGTGGTAATTTGATGAAACCTGCTAACATCAAGGAATTTCCTTAACAAGAACATTGGCAAGTCCTGCAAGCTCTGAGGTGAACATAATTTGCACCTGATCTGAAGTATTTCACCACCTGAGAAAGTGCCTCATAGTCTTGGTCCTGGTCCAGCTGGAAACAAGAGAAGGTGGGTCCCCAGCAAGTGTGTAGTCAGAGGGTGGAGAGCCAGTCAAGAGAGAGCAGAAGATGAGGCAATGGGGAGTGGGTGGACCCCGGATGATGCAGGCGAGTTGAACTGGGGAGAAACCCAGGCCAAAGGGTAAGCCAACAGAGAGGACATGTTGACCTCAGAGGCAGAGTGAAGTCAGGGGAGGAGAAGGGCTCCAAGGGCATCTCTAGGAATTCCGCAGCAGGGACTCGAGGGCAGCAACCTTGTTAGAAGGGTGGTTTGAAGCTATGTTTACATAACACTATAAAAATGGGGAGAAAAATGTGTCAATTAGACCTAAAAAAGATGATGAGGGAAGGAATGATGGAGTTTAAGGTGTGTGGCTGGAGCTTCTGCTCCCTGAGCCTTCCTTGGAAAGGAGGGGCACGGTACAGTGATGGCTGAGACCCAGACTTGGGCAAATGAGCCAGCCCAGTAGGAGGGAGGTGGGGCAGGGGATGGTGCCTCGAGCACATGGAGAAATTTGGCCTGAGTCTATGTTTTTTTAAAGCTTCCCCAAGGATTCAATTTGGGAGCTCCTCCATTAGTGGTGTCATGTTTTGCATGACAGTGAGCCAGCACAACCATCTGCCAGGTCTCAGTTCCTTCTCTCATTGTTATATAAAGCCCATGGCCATGCTCTCAATTTTTTTCTTTTGTGGGGTCATTAACAAGGCATTATAAGCACAATTCCTAAGGACTCATAAAAGTGTTTCAGACCTGGAAAAACAATTAGCTGTAAAATAGGAAAAGAAAATTTGCAAAATTAAAATTAATAAATGTTTAAATGCCTGCAAAATTTAACTTTATGTCAACTACTCAAGTATAACTTAGCTCATATTTTGTTACACATAAATTATAGTCCAAATGGTATATGCTGTGGGTTAAGGACTTCAAAAGCAAGCATGGAGTATGTCTTAAAGCAGCCCTGGCCTTGGATAATATATTCATTTATTCACGTGACTGTCCATCTATGTCACCTCTAACCAGAAGCTATAGAGCAGGGTGGTATTAACAGGAAGACTCCACAGTCAGGCAGGGCAGAGATCAGATATCGAAACTCTGATCCTCAGTTTCTTCTTCTGTATTAAAGGTATATAATAATGGACCTTTCTCATAGGTATTTTTTTAATCTTCACCTGCCATTGGTGGAAATAACTGTGATGTTATATATAAAGCATTATACAAGGGCCCTGGTACACAGTATGCTGGTGTAATGTTATTAACGACATTGCTAATGATAACGGAGATGATAACAGAGACAATGATGATGAAAGCATACACTTTCCACATAATACGTTGAAGAACTCTCAGTATACTAAGCACTTATTGATATTCCTCTCTCTAAAATACAGTGGCAAGTCAGTAGAAAGCCAAACCATAGCTCTCCATAAATAGACTCCCACCTGTTTGTCGTGGTATGGTTGATGAGGATGTGGCACAAAGCTTTCAATTTGCAAAGTGTGTCAAGAACTTTCACATCCATAATCTTCACTCCTTACAGCTGCCCTTTGAGGCAGGCAGCGAGAGCAAGGCAGTTTGATGTAGAGCCCTAGAGGAGTCAGGCTTGAGTTCCATGCTGGCCCTGTGATTTCAAACAAGTCCTTGAACCTTTTTAGGCTCAATTTGCCCACCAGTCAATCAGGAGAGAATTCCTACTTTGTGGAATCGAGTCTTGTGGGAATAAAAAAGGAGACATATGTCAAAGTGCTAAACCACAATGCCCACATACAAATATCTGATCTGCCCTTCTTTGGGGAGATAAGAAAACTGAAATCGACAGAAAGGACCTGACGTGCACAATCTCTCAGCTTACAGGAGGGAGAGGCAGGACAGGAAGCTGGGTCAGTGTGCCTTCCTTCACACAGCACAGCTTCCTGAACCACCAACATTCCCTGCAGGCCCTTCACCAGTGGAGAAGTAAGGAAGGACTCGGGTCACGCAGACCCCCATAGTCAGGGTTTTTGTAAAGCAGACTCAGCCAATAGATCACTGCAGCCCAGCCCCTAGGTCAGGCTGCCATCTCTCTGTGGGAAGTGTGGCTTCCTGTATCAGCCTCTGTGCCAAGCCAAGGCCTTGGGGGATATTTTACTTTTGCTACATCCCAATTTATACTAGGGTTGTGAGGTGCAGTGGGGCCTAAGTTTCCTGCTGATACACTTGCAGCCTTTATGAGTTGGAGAATTTATTTCTGCTTGAATTCAAAATAACAATAGCTATCGTTTCTTGAGTGTTTCGTGTTGGTACCTTACCCACATGATCTCACCCAATTCTCACTAGAGCCCTCTGAGGTTGTGGGTGCTGTTATTATCCCCGTCCTTCGGGTGAGAAAACTTAGGCTGGGTTAGGTTACACTTTCAAGGTCATGCAACTATATAGGCTGTCTCAGAAACCAGTGCTCTTAATTACCCCAGTGTTTCTCAAGGAATGGCCTGCAGACCACATATATCAAAATCACCTGATGTCCATTCCCCACCCTCACCCCTAACCCCTACCCTAACCAAGTGAATCAGATGAAGGTGGGTAGGAATAGTGGGAGTCTAGGAATTTTTTTTTCAAGGTTTGTTTGTTTTTTTTAAGGATCTTTTTGTGTGTGTGTGAGGAAGATTGGCGCTGAGCTAACATTTGTTGCCAATCTTCCTCTTTTCTCTCTTTTTTGTTCTCCCCAAAACCCCAGTACATAGTTGTAAGTCCCTCTAGTTCTGCTATGTGGGATGCCGCCACAGCATGGCTTCATGAGCCTTGTGTAGGTCCATACCCAGGATCCAAACCAGTGAACCCTGGGCTGCTGAAGTGGAGTGTGCGAACTTAACCACTATGCCACCGGGCCTGCCCTGGAGCCCAGGAATTTGCATTTCAATAAAGTTCACAGTTGTTTCCCATGGACATCCAAGTTTGAGAACCACGGCCACACTCCCCAGCCTTCCAGATGCATTCTGTCAAAAGACAGATGAGGAAGAGAGCAGTCTGACCTTCAATACCAAACATACCTATGGCATCATTGTGGACAAGAGCCAAGTCACTTTCCCCTTACAATTTGCTGAATAACCTTCACAGCTTCTCTTTAGTAGGTCTGAGTGGAACAAGGTTGTTCCTGTTGATTGACAGAGATTTCAGCATGAATATTTAATGGACAGGGCAGCCAGTACACTTGGCTAATGTAATATTTTAAGCTCTGCTTTCATACTGAAAGGATTTGCCCTCCCTTAATGCATGTCTACATCCTGTCCCAGTCCTTCCAATTTCCACACAGATAATGCCAGTTCAGGGAGCCTCTTTTTCCCAGCTCTCAGATTAAGGTAGCACTTACTCTTATCTTGAGATAAGTTTTTTTTGTGCTGATGGAATGCCACTGGTCATTGTTTTGATTTTTATCACTTCCTATTCAGGCCCTCCATGCTCTCCTGGTTACAACCCATTGACAAAATCAGCTTGGCTGATGTCATTCAGATGAATCGTTCATGCCCTTACCATTCTCTCTCTTTCTCTATCTATCTCCGTATCTCTCCTTCCACCGTCTGGTGTTTTCTAATTTGCAAAATATTTGGATTCAATACTGTAGCTGGGATTTATTTAAGCCAATTAGAGGAACAAAGAACTCTGTCATCAAGATGTTCAATCTTGTTTGCTGTGTTTCTGAAAATCCTTGAAGAGCAACTTCATACAACTAAGGTTATACTTAATGGTGAAAGATGAAATACTTGCCCCCTAAGATTAGGAACAAAGCAAGGATGTTTTCTCTTTCCCCTTCTGTAAGGCCTATAAATAAATGCATTCAGATTGGGAAGGGATAGGTAGAACTGTCTTCATTCACAGATGATGCAATATTGTATCTAGAAAATCCCAAAGAATCTTCAACAAACTACAGAACTAATAAACAGGTTGAGTTAGATCACAAGATACAAGAACCAGGGGCTGGCTGTGTGGCCGAGTGGTTAAGTTCATGGTTTATGAAACTCAATGTATTAGCACTATTTTTCTCTCTGTTGCCATTTTCCAAAGACTACTGGTGTAGAATGTTGACTTGATCCAAGGGCAATCCAACTTGACCCACTGGAATGGATTAAATGAGGGGATAATTGGCTAAGGAAAGAGTTACCTTCTCTGCCTAGGGAGAGGAAAGGACTTCTTAAGAGGTGGGTTCAAGCTGGATCTTGAGTGCTAGGGAGGATTTTAATGCTTTGGGGTCAGTTTCTAGAGATGAGATAGTAAGAGTGTAGGCATAGGAGCTGGCCCAGGGTTTCACCAGTTTGGATCCTGGGCATGGACATGGCACCACTCATCAAGCCATGCTGAGGCGGCATCCCACATGCCACAACTAGAGGCACTCACAACTAAAAATATATAGCTGTGTACTGGGGGGCTTTGGGGAGAAAAGGAAAAATAATTTTTAACAATCTTTAAAAAAAAAGAACCATACACAAAAACTAATTAATTTCTCTATATTAGCATCAAACAATCCAAAAATAAAATTAAGAAATCAATTCCATTCACAATAGCACCAAAAATTACATGTAGTAATAAATTTAATAAAAGAAATAAAAGACATAAACTAAAAAAGACAAAACAGAGATAAGACATTAAATATCTAAATAAATGAAAAAAATCCCATGTCCATGAATCAAAAGACTCAATATTGTTAAGGTGACAATTCTCCAAATTGACTTATAAATTCAACACATCTCTATCAATCCCCACAGCCTTTTTTGTATATATTGACAAATTGATCCTGAAGTTTATATGGAAATACAAAGTAACTGGAACAGCCAAAACAATTTTTAAAAAGAGAACAAAGGTGGAGGACTTATATTACTCAACATCAAAGTTTACTATAAAGCCACAGTAGTCAAGACAGTGTAGTATTGGTGCAAGGATAGGCATATAGATCAATGGAACAGAATTGAGAGTCCAGAAATAAACCTTGCAATTATGTTGAATTGATTTTCAACAGAGGTGCAAAAACAACTCAATGAGCAAACTGTAGCCCTCCCAAAAAATAGTGGTGAAACTGGATATCCATATGCAGAAAAGTGAACTCACCTTACAAAATACACAAAAATTATCTTATCGATCTCAATGTAGGATCATAGATCTAAATGTAATAGCTAAAATTATAAAACTTCTAGAAGAAAATATAGGAGAAAATCTTTGTGACTTTGAATGAGGCAAAGATTCCTTAGATACAATGCCAAAAGCAAACTCATTTAAAAAAACTGATAAATTGCACTTCACCACAATGAAAAACTTTGCCACTTCAAAAAACACCATTAATCTGATAAGGCACTTGTATCTGGAATATAAAAAAATTCTAATAACTCAACAATAAAAAAATAAATAATGAAATTAGAAAATGGGCAAGGAATTTGAATGGACATTTTTCCAAAGATATATAAATGGTGAATATACACATGAAGAGCTGCCCAACATCATTAGTCATTAGGAAACTGCAAATTAATACCATAAAAAGATACCAATTTACATCTTCTAGAATGATGGAAAAAAGAGAGAGAATAGCAAATGTTGGAGAGGAAGTAGAAAAACTGGAACCTTCATACACTGCCAGTGGGTAAGTCAAATGGTGCAGCCACTTTGGAAAACAGTTTGGCAGTTCTTTTGCAAATGTCAAACATAGAGTTATCATATGACCCCGAAATTCTACTCCTAGATATCTACCCAAGATAAATAAAAACACATGTCCACACGAAAACTTGTACATGAATGTTCACAGCAACGATTTTCATAAAAGCCAAAAAGTAGAAACAACCTAAATGTCCATCAACTGAAGAATGGAAAAAAATATTCCCATACAAGGGAATATTATCATCAATAAAAAAGAAGGAAGTACTGATATATTTACAACATGGATGAACTTCAAAAACATTACACTAAGTGAAAGGAGGCAGTCATAAAAGACTATCTATCGTACGATCCCATTTATATTAAAAGTCCAGAATAGGCAAGTCTTTAGAGACAGAAAGTAGACTCATGATCTAGCTAGGGGCAAGGGAGAGGGGAGAATGGAGAATGACTGCTGATAAGTACAATGTTTCTTTTGAGGATGATGAAACTGTTCCAAAATAAGAGTATAGGGATATTGCTCAACTCTGTAAGTATACTAAAAGCCATTGAATTGTACACTTTAAACAGGTGAACTTTAGGATATGTAAATTATATCTCAAATTAAAACTACAATGAGATACCACTTCCTATCAACTAAAATAGCTACTATCAAATAGATAGATAATACTCAGTGTTGGGAAAGATACGTAGAAATTGGAACACTCGTACTTTGCTGGTGGAAGTGTAAAATGGGAGAGCCAGTTTGGAAAACAGTTTGGCAGTTTCTTAAAAAATTTAACGTGAGGTAACCATACAATGCAGCAATTCCACCCTTAAGAATTTGGAGGAATGAAAACATATATTCACACAAAGGCATGCTTGTGAATCATAGCAGCTTTATCATAGCCAGAAACTGGAAACAACCCAAATATCCATCAACTGATGAAGAGATAAACAAAATGCGGTATACTACACAAAAAATATTTTCTTTCTTTATATGTATAATATTTTATTAATATGGAATATAATTTAGCAAAAAAGAAACAAACTACTGGTATATTGTTTGGGGATAATTCTCCGTGAGCTGAGGCACTGATTGCCTTTGTTCCAGGCCATCTTTTCAAGGATGATTGTTTAGCAAACAGCTCTGGAAGACTGAGATAGCGCCTCCCTCTGGAGCAGAGGGATGAGTTGTTCGAAGTCCAGTTTAATAAAGATAACGTGTCTCTCCAGGGCAAATATTGAGTAGGTTTACTTGCAGCCCATTACAAAAAATCGAGGTTTCCTAAGCTTCGGGTTCCTCAGCTTTGGCATAAACCTACTGCATGTGCAGCATCCATCCAGGCATTCTTGCAACACCCCTGTGGGACTGGAGGGACATAGGGAATCTGCACAAACATGACGCTCATGCTGCCTGCTGGGCTGTGAGTAACGAAGTCCCTTCTCCCTGACCCAAGAGTCTCGTGTCTTCACTCAGTAGACATGAAAGTGTGGCAGGCTAACTGGTTAGCTGCAGTCAGGGTAACATTTCAGGACTTTCATATTCTTGATGTACAAACTACAACATGGATAAACCACAAAAATGTTATGATAAGCAAAAGAGGCCAGAGGCAAAAGACCACCCGTACTATGATTCCATTTATACGAAGGTAAATTTACAGAGACAGAAAGCAGATTAGTGGTTCCCTTGGGCTGAGAGTGGGAGCAGAGACTGATTGCAAGTGAACATGAGGAAACTTTTTGGGATGATAGAATTATTCTGAAACTGGTTTGTGGTAATATTTACACACCTCTACATTTACTGAAAATCATTAAACTGTACACTTACAATGGGTGCATTTTTATAGCATGTAAATTATATCAATAGATGTTTAAAAAACTATTAAAAAAAACTTACTACTTACTACTAAGTACTATGTAAGTACTACTTACTACTTCACACTCACTAGAATGGCTAAAATTAAAAAGACTGGCAACAGTGTGGGTTGGCAAGGATGTAGAGCAACCGGAACACTCATGCATTGCTGGTGGGAGTATAAAATGGTGCAACCACTTCGAAAACACATTTGGCAATTTCTTGGAAAGTTAAATACATCAATTCTATGAACAGTAATTCTTTTTCCTAGATATTTACCAACCAGTAATAAAAACATCTATCCGTAAAATTCACGTACTTAAATGTTTGTGGCAGCTTCACCCATAATCACTCTAAACTGGAAACCTACCCAAATGTTCACCAACAGGTAAGGGGATAACCCAAAAAACTGCATTATATTCATACAATGGAATATCATTTGCCCCTTCCAAAATAACTGAAATATGCAGCAACATGGACGGATTTCACAGCCATCATACAGAGCCAAAGAAACCAGATGCAAAGTACATAATGTATAATTCCGTTTACATGAAGTTCTAGCACAGGTGAAATCAATCTACAGTAAAAGAAATCAAATGAGTGGTTGTGAGGCATGCCAAGGGGAGGAAGGGCCGCAGGAGGACTTGCTGCCGAACTGTAGACGTTTATGCCTCGATTAGGTTGGTGGGCACACATTTGTCAAAAGTCATCACCCCTGTGCTTGGCACGTGTAAATGTTATTGCATGTAAATTACGCATTAATAAAGTAGAGTTTTCTTTTTTTAAATTGAGCTTATTATCCTCCCTCCAAGTTGCCTCTTTCCAACATGGACAATAATATCCTCTACGTTAACGAGGTTAAACACCTTAAAGGTTTTGTTGATTTTTTCCCTCTTTATCTTCCAAATCCGGTTAGCCAGAGGTCCAGTGGATTTTCCCTTTGAAATCTCTCCATTCATTACTACTTTCTCCCCTGTACTGTACATGTATTGTTTTCATCTGTGTTACACAGACAGAGGCAGAGGCACAGTGAGGAGGAGAGAAAGGAGGAAGAAGGGAGGGGGAGGAGGAGAACTTATAACAGTAAATTCTTTGTTATTTTTTTTTGTGGGGGGAGTAGGAGTTAAACTTAAGCTTTGTGTTTTTTTTCTGATACTATTTGCAACAAATGCTGAGGCAGAATGATGTGGTAGTTAATGGCTTGGACTCTGGAGCCAGAATGACTAGACTCCAATGAATCCTGTCTTATTAACTTATTAACTGTGTGGCTTTGGGCAAGTTGCTTAATTCCTCTGAATCTCAGTTTCCCCATTATTACTGTACTACAACTGCTAATAAAATGACAGACACTGTAAAATCTTTTCTGCTCCCTGAGCATTTTTTCCATTATGTAATTAAGTATATATAAAAAAAGAACAATGTATTAGATGCTACAATAGAGGTGGTGACAGAGTGCTGTGGGAGAATTGAAGAGGAGCACCACTCAGACAAACTGTAAAGTTCGAGGGCACAGTCCTCAAGCCTGGCCTCATCAACTCCATGTTTGGGGGTTCCCCAAATCACCCTCCGGTTCTATAATTTGTTAGAATGACTCAGAACTCACAGAAACCTATTATTCTCATGGTTACAGTTTAGTTACAGGGAAAGGATACAGATAAAAATCAACCAAAAGATGAGACACATAGGGCAGAGTCTGAGACGGTTTCAAATGTAAAGCTTCTATTGTTACTCCCCCAGGGCATGTTACTCTCCCAGCATCAATATATGACAATGTGCATGGAGTGTTGCCAACCAGGGAAGCTCATCTGAGCTTTGGTGTCCACAGTTTTCACTGGTGCTTGATTACATAGGCATGATTGATTGATAGCCATGTGAGTGACCTCAGTCTCCAAGTCCAATGATGTTGCATGATCCAAAGCCCTGGCCCTAAATCGCATGGTTGGTCTTATGGGGCCAGCCCCTACCTTAAGATTGTCAGATGTGGTCAGCCTTACTCTGCAATCTGGTGTGGCCAGCCCCTGCCCTAAACAAAGACACTCCTAAGACAGAGTGCCTCTTAGAAGCTGAGGGAAAAAGCCAGATATTCTCTTTGGATAAAGCCAAATTCTTTAGTACACAGGTCCTAACCCGGATTTGGAAGCCAGCTAACTTTTATAGCTAGGATTGTGTTCAGTTGATATCTTATTGAAGTCTGTAGAAGAATCTGGCAAAAGCCATGCTGGATTGATTTGTTACTGTAGTTTTATATGTTTTTAAAAAGAATCATATCCTTATATATTTAAATATTAATGGCAATAAGTTTTACCCCTAGACTTTTGTCTTATCCTAGCACCTCTTTCTTCTTTTTACCATTACCTCCTTATGAGTATTTCATGTTTTCCTAAAATTAGAAGGTTTTTAAGCATTGTGAGAAAAACTGAACTAAAGGTTAAACACACACACTTTACCTGGAAGAAAGTAAAAGAATGGTCAAAATCAGATTTGGGAGTTTTATCTATTTTTAGTAATGTGTACTTTAGTTTATATTGCTGTAGATAATTGAGAGTTGTCCAAGATTGGTTTTTGTAAATGCTTAATTTTACCTGATTTTTGCAAAGTAGTCCTCTAGCAAAAGAAGTTTCCAAATAATTCCTTACTTCAGCAGTAATAGGCAAGAAAAGAAGATCAAATCCTTGAACTATTTACTTAGATGAACAGAAATACCCTTTTTGGAAATAATAGTTATGCAAGATTTAGCCATTAAAGGGTTAGGGTAAAATGAAAATCCTTTCAGTAATTGCTGAAATCTGAGAAAATCTTTCAAGGAAATTAAACACTTGATCAGAAAGAGGAAAGGGTTATTGGTGAGAGCTGAGATTAAACAGCAGAGTCGTCTGAGAAGAGGCCTCAATTAGAAGCGGCAGGCAGTTAATAATACCCTCTCAGGGATCTGCTTTGCCTCAAGCGGATGTTCCTCAAGCTCTTTGGGGATATGCAATAGTTTCATTTTCTTTTCGCTAAGATAGGAAAAGGTGACTTACTTTTGAAAAATGTAAAGAAAACTTTAAATTTTGAAAAAAGATCAGAACCAAGAAGGAAGAATTTAGAAGTACAATTCCAGGATAATGTAAGAGAAAGTACCACCCCAAATCAGGGTCTAAGATGTTTTAAAAGTATACTTCTGTTAAATTTTATTTTACAGACCGAAATATAGAAACAAACAAAAAGCAAGATAATAGTGATTCACACTTCTTGCATGAAACTAAGCAGTTCCATCATTTGAGCACTTTGGCTTATAAGAACACACAAACACCCAAAATGAGTCAGTTATATAAATCCTTTTAGTAAGTCAGCACATGGCTCTGAGGAAAAAGAACCACTTTCCCATGCTGTATTTCTCTACTGGAAAGAATGACACTACTTTACAGTCAAACTGTTACCATCATTGTCATCACCTACCATCATCATCATCACCACAGGTACTGCATCTCAAGTGCCAACTCTACGCTGGCATTACACCATATCCCTTCCTTAGCTATTTAATTCTCATTAAAGTGCTAAAGGTTAAGGAATTTCTATCCCCACTTTATAGAAAAACCTCAGAGAATTCAGAGTCAGTAAGCAACAGAGCTAAGTTAAAGCCTACTTCTGTGGGGCTCTAAACACCCCCACTCTTTATCCCTGGCCTGCGTTCAGTAGTTTAGCATTTCCTATGAGCAACTGGACCTGTACTGCAGCCAGTGTTCCGGACTAGCACTCTTGTGCTCAGGGTTAGTTCAGTGTCTGAAAGGACAGCAAGGGCTCTGCCTTTGGGCCCAAGGTTAACAGAAGATGGGTCCCCACAACTCGATGGGGAATGGGCAGTGTGAAGCAGATAATCTTAACTTGGTTGTAAACATAATTCTGATGCATCTGGGTCCCAGGATCAGGCTGACCAATCCCTGAGCTGGGCTGAATGAACCACTTGGTCCTGGGCCAATTCTCTCTCACACCCTACTCCAACACCAGATTTCAATAACAAGTCCTTGATACCTCATAATATTCAAAGTTGATTCTGATATTATTTGAAATCCACCATGTCTTCTATTACAGCATACTCCCTTTCAGGTAAGCATACAAACAAAAAATATTTCATTGATATATTCAGTCAGAACTCTTTGGTTGCACGAGACAAATCCCCAATTTTTGCCTAAGAAAACAGATAAATCTATTGACTCAGTTAAATCATGAGAAGGACGAGATAGAGCTGGCCAGAGGAAAGACTGGATCCAGAGGCTGGAGCACCATCAGGATTGTTTCTCTGTCTCTTCAAGGGAGGCACTGGTGGCTCCAGGCTCATGCCCTCAGAGGGCCACAATCAGAAAGGAGAAAGTGTGTGTGAATCTCTATTGCTCCTCTTTGAAAAATCCCGGGAAAAAGTTATGATGTTCCAACTTGGATCATGTGCCAATCTCTTGGAGCAATCCCTCGGGCCAGGGAGGTAGTCATATAAGATGATGGCTGTTCCCACTCACACCGTAGGGTTAGAGTGCAAGAAAGACAGGTGGTTCCCCCAAAGAAGGAGATGAGACTAAAGTGGACACTGGGAGAATTACCTGCAGCCTCCTCGGTCCTAGTCTACCAAGGGATCATATCTGAAGCGAGGGCTAGGTTCTAAAGTCAGCCTGAAGGTGAAACATCACATATCTCAAAAATCACCCTAGAAAAACCTCTAAAATGGGTATATAGCGTTAATTCTTAGTCACAATAAGGACTGAAAAACACTGAGTTTGAGTAAAGGAAAGAACAAAATTAATGTCCACAAGCTGATGTTTGGGCATTTAAATGAGCTTGCTTTTAAGACAGTAATCCTGTCCTTCCCAAGAATGGGAGATGCAGAGAAAATTCTAAAAGTGTCCTTCCTTAACCACAAGATGCACTGCATTCTTTTTTAATATGAAGCTTCTGTTACCTTAGTGCATATCAATAAAATCATTCATAGTGACAAAAGAGCCATGTGAAAGTACATAGCACAGGGTCTGGGCAAAGAAGGTACTCAATAAATATCTGCTGGATTTAAATCCACACCTTCCTTGAAGGTAAAGAGAATTTTTTTGTTTCGGTTGGCGTTTCATGTTGTGGCCCCTCCAAACACTGACCATTTCCTGCTAGTTTGGGCTCAGTCTCCTGTCAATGGAATTACGTGTTACAGAAGTTTCTTACGGTTTTGTGCCAGGAAAGGCAGTTTGAGGGGCATGCAACGTGCTGGGATGGCTTGAGGGTTTGAGTTCTCTGCTGAAATTAGCCACAAAATTTTAGGCAAATCCTCTCAGTTCTCAGGGCCTCAGTTTCCTCACAGGCAGAATTGGGATGCTAATGCTTCCCTCCCAGTACAGCTGTTGGAGAGGGACTAAGTTAGAGCTCATATTAAGCACTGAAATAATGGAATTTCTTTCCTTTCAGGGAAAGGATTACATTGTGCCAGACCTCAGGACGCCAAAACCCAAAGAGAGTCTGGAACGCCCGCTGATGCCTCTGGCATGAAATGGTTAAAACCGCAAATTCTGACTCAAAAAGAGAAAGACAGCATGCAGTTCTCCATTGCCCTTTTGTTAAGCAGGCAGAGCTAGCTTCTCCCTATTTCTATCACATCGCCAAATTACTATTTTCGAAAATATTGAATTGTGCCTAGTGAGAAAAAAATATCATTTTTTGATTTGAATTTATATGTGTGCTTGTGATATGATGCTGGTGAAGATACTCAGCTGTTGAGTTAGGAAGGCACATGCTTTTAAAAAGCATTCTAGACTCATTGCTGTTACATATATTCATTTGTTCATTCATTTATACTTTACCGCTTGTTCTAGAAATAATTTTTTTTTTTTTAAAAAGATTTTATTTTTTCCTTTTTCTCCCCAAAGCCCCCCGGTACACAGTTGTGTATTCTTCGTTGTGGGTTCCTCTAGTTGTGGCATGTGGGACGCTGCCTCAGCGTGGTCTGACGAGCAGTGCCATGTCCGCGCCCAGGATTCGAACCGACGAAACACTGGGCCGCCTGCAGCGGAGCGCGCGAACTTAACCACTCGGCCACGGGGCCAGCCCCTAGAAATAATTTTTTAATGCTGACTGTTAAATTTCTTCCTTTTCCAACACTGATATTATCCTCTTTAATCTTTCCTAATTGATTGCTCCAAAATAGTTTACTATTGTTCATTATAGTGTAGCTCCTCTGTATTTGTTTAAAGCATGTTATGATTATGAGGACCTCTTTAGGCCCAGATGTGGCACAAATATTCATAACACATGGCCCCTGGAGAATACCTGGCCTGGAGATCTAAGCCAATATGGGATTAATTTGATGTAATTCAATCTCGTGGAAACATTGTCTAACATAATTGCCTTAACATTATACTACTCATTGGTTAATTTGGATAGAAATGATTTTTTTTGATAAGTGTAAATTAGAATCCTGTGCTGATTTTGCAGAGCAGATTAGGTTATTCATTTCATTTTAATGGCCTTCCAGGACTCCAGATCAATTGTTGGTGAAATACAGTGCTGCCCAGTAAATTGACACCCAGGCTTAATGAGTTTCTTGGGGGAATTATTACAAGATGACATAGACCTAAGCAGCAACCCTCATTTTTAAAAAACATATATCATGTGATACTTATCTTCTTGGGCCATACATTGCCTATCATTGTACCTCACCTCTGAGGTACACATTCTCTAGAACAAAGGGAACATTCATGATCATTACATATGTCAAAACACCTGCATACTACAGAAAGGTCCAGCATAGGTCTCCAAACTCTACCTAGAAGATGGCTTAGCATATATGCATGAAACCGGTTATCCCATGTGATCACAAACCCAGTGAGTCAACATATGCCAGAATGCAGGACAAGAACATGCAGATATATTGATAACTTTGGTAAATAGGAGACATGAAATTTGACTAGGCTGAAACCTAGCCATTCAGTATATTAGATCCTACCACTTCCTTGCCTTGTTCATGTTTCCAATCAGAGCAGCAGCAAGTGACACATAATTTATTTATTTGCCAGGGAGAGAGTGAGAGAGTGGAACATTCCGGAAAGAGAGACCTGCATACATAAAGACCTAGAGATAAGAGAGAGCATGAAATACTCACAGAAATAAGTCCAAGAGAGTGGGGTATGCAAACTAAGGAGAAGAGAAATGAGAGGGTCAGCATACGGAGAAGTCAGGGTCAAAGTCTGCAGGGGGTTCTGCCTCGTTCTAAGGGCAGTGGAAAGTCACTGAAGAGTATTAAGTACGGAAGTCACATAATCAGATCTGCATTTTATAATTGTTTTTTCTAGCTGCAGGAGGGAGAACAGACTGTTAAGAGGGTCAGGAACGTATTCATGGAACCTATTGACGTAATCCAGGCAGAAAGCCAGGGTTCCATGAATGGGAATGGGGAGAAATGGGGGCATATTGTCAATGGGTGATTGATTTGACGTGGGAGTGAGAGAGAAGGAGGCCAGAAGAACTCTCAGGTTTTTGACTTAAGCAACTGAGTGGCCGGGGCCGTTTATGAAGCAGGGCGACCTGGAGGAATGGCAGGTTTTCTGTTTGTTTGTTTTGTTATTGCTTTTTTATTTTTCAGGGTAGGGAGTACGAGGATGAGTTCAGTTTGGGGCACACTGAATTTGAGATGCTTGTGAGACATCCAGGTAGAGATGTTGAGGAATCATGAGGGGAAGTGAGGGGCGGGAGCTCCCGATTTGAGAGCCATTGGTATAAAGATGGTGATTTGAAGCCTCAAGAGGGAGCTGAAATCTTCCCGGGAGAGGGAACTCCAAAGAGAAGAGAGGCTCTCCAGCACCTAAGCTTGAGGCAGAGGAGAAGCCAGCAAAAGAGATTAAGAAGGAACAGCCAGAGAGTTGGGAAGAAACCAGGAGTGGTAACTTGACACCCGAGAGAAAAAAGATTTCAAGAATATTACCACTTCCCTTCCTGTGGCCTGGCAAACCGGAAGTTCCCCTAAATATGGCATGTCTGCATCAGCCTTCTGGATCTGGCCTTGGTTCTACCCCTCCCAAAAAACAGAGATGCAACAACTGAACAACCACCATTTATTGAACAATCAGTACGTTAA
The DNA here is from genome assembly GCF_021613505.1 of Equus quagga. NCBI lineage: Eukaryota > Metazoa > Chordata > Mammalia > Perissodactyla > Equidae > Equus > Equus quagga. Next base: position 26,079,425 of record NC_060284.1, on the reverse strand, counting down.
AGCTCTAGCACGGCCTCTGTGGAGGACAGAAAGAGGTAGAAGAAGCAGGTCCTGTGCTCAAGGAATTCACTATCTTGCAGAAGAGCCAAGGAGTATTTTCATACAGAAATAATTCACAGGGCAGGGCCTTGAGTATTAACTTCCATAAGGTTTATACATTGGATGTTGTAAGAGTTTAGAGGAAGCAGAAATTGCTGTGGCCTGAGCAAGTCAGGAAAAGTGGACTTGAGCTAGAAGGTCTGAGTCAGCAGGCAGAGGGAATTGCATGAGCCCAGAGCACAGAGATGGCAAATCAGATCCTCCCGAAGATCCACAAGGGCTCCCTGTTGCTGTTGCAGGACCCCCGGGGGGCTTACATGCCTTGGCCTCTGCGTGTGGCCCAGACTCCCTCTCACCCCTGCTCCTCCCTGTCCAGAAGGCACTTTGTAGTCCAGCAAAACAGAACTGCCTATTGCTTTTCACACACATACACTCACACACGCCAAGCTGTTTCTAGCTTCCATGCCTTTGTTCACACTGCCCCACTGCTTTGAATACCCGCCTTCTGCTCCATCGGGCTGCCCTTTGCTTTGCCCCTAGGCCTGAGGCCAAGTGTAAGCTCTCACCTGGAGGCTCATCGCACTCCACCTCGCCTCCTCACCTCTGCTCCCAGGGCATCAGGAGCAAACACATCTCGAAGACCCCAACCAACACTCTTCTCTAACGTCTATCTGATTGTTTATGTGACTTGTCACCACCCCCCAAACTGATAGTTTCCTGAGGGCAGGAACTATGTTTCTTATTTCTTATTATGTATTTTAACATAACCCCAGCATCTAACCCAGATAATACATTTCTGCTGACAATGTTAATGAAATAAATGAACTACAGATGCTCCACTCTGCTGTGCTACGTTCTACGGAACTGACATACAGCCTTATACTTGTTCCATAATGCAATAAAATTCAATAAAACGTTAGAGGTATGGAAACACAAAGTACCCAGGGGCCAGCTTGAACACCACGTGAATGGAAAGCATTAGATAAGCAGTGGTACCACTGGGAGAGAGCCTTGGTTTCTGGGTACTCACCTGCTTAGTTACTGCTAGCATGCTCACTGCTCAGAGTGGTTCACACTGACCGAATTTGGAAAGTCTCAAGTATTAAAGAGTGCAAGACCAATTTATAAGCATGAGAAATTTATTTTAAAACAGAAAAGGAAAATACTGAAGTATGAAAAACTATAATAGCTAATCTTTAGTGGGGACTTAGTGTGTGTTAGGGGCTACTTTGTAAGTTCCCAGACCAGAAACATTGGTGTCAGTGGGGAAGGGGGTGTGTGCGTATTCCTAAAGAGGGTGAGGTTACCAAACATAAAGTCAAGTTCAGGACATTAAAAAGAAATTATTACCGGCTTCTGTCATTATCACTTTAAAAAGAAAGATATGGAAACAAGAGACGATGAAAGCAAAGAATTATTTAATGCTAGGCACTCTTCTGAGTCCTATTTATTTATTTTTTTTATTGAGGTTATGATAGCTTACTACCCTGTGTAATTTCAGTTGTACATTATTATTTGTCAGTCATATTATAGGTGCACCATTTCACCCTTTGTGCCCATACCCTACCCCCCTTTCCCCTCATAACCACTAATCTGTTCTCTTTGTCCATGTGTTTGTTTATCTTCCACATTTGAGTGGAATCATACAGAGTTTGTTTTTCTCTATCTGGCTTATTTTACTTAACATAATACCCTCAAGGTCCATCCATGTTGTTGCGAATGGGATGATTTCATCCCTTTTTAGGGCTGAGTAGTATTCCATTACTGTGTGTGTGTTTGTGTGTGTGTGTGTGTGTGTGTGTGTGTGTACAGCATTTCTTCTTTATCCAGTCATCAGACAATGGGCACTTAAGTTGCTTCCACATCTTGGCTATTGTGAATAATGCTGCAGTGAACATAGGGGTGCATAAGTGTCTTTGAATTGCTGATTTCAAGTTCTTTGGAGAGATACCCAGTAGTGGGATGGCTGGGTCATATGATATTTCTATTTTTAATTTTTTGAGGAATCTCCATACTGTTTTCCATAGTGGCTGCACCAGTTTGCATTCCCACCAGCAGCGTATGAGGGTTCCTTTTTCTCCACAGCCTCTCCAACATTTGTTATTTTTTGTCTTGGTTATTTTAGCCATTCTAACAGGTGTAAGGTGAAATCTTAGTGTAGTTTTGATTTGCATTTCCCTGATGATTAGTGATGATGAGCATCTTTTCATGTGCCTATTGGCTGCCCATATATCTTCTTTGGAGAAATGTCTGTTCATATCCTCTGCCCATTTTTTGATTGGGCTTTTTGATTTTTTATTGTTGAGTTGTGTGAGTTCTTTATATATTATGGAGATTAGCCCTTTGTTGGATATATGATTTGCAAATAATTTTTCCCACTTGGTGGGTTGTGTTTTTGTTTCAATCCTGTTTTCCCTTGCCTGAGTCCCATTTTATATCTATATTTTATCTCATCAAATCATCATGACTACCTTGGAAGAACCTATCATTATCCTACTTTTGAAGAGAAGAAAACTTAAGTTCAGAGAGGTTCAGTGACTTGCCCAAGGTCCCCCAGGTTGTAAGTGGAAGGGCTGGGAATTGAACCCAGGCCTGGCCCAGTTGTTTTTTTTTTAAATTGAGATATAATTGACATATAATTGTGAAAGTTTAAGGTGTACGACATGTTGACTTGATACATTTATATATTGCAATATGATTACCACCATGACATTAGCTAACAACTCTATCATGTCACATAATTATCATTTCTTTTTTGTGGTCAGAACAATTAAGATCTAGTCTCTTAGCAACTTTGAAGTTTATAAACAGGATTGTTGACTATGATCACTATGCTGTGCATTAGATGTCCAGAACTTATTTATCTACTGGTTGCAAGTTTATACCCTCAAACAACATCACCCCAATTCCCCCACCTCCCAGCCCCTGGTAGTCACATTCTACCCTCTGATCCTATGAGTTTGGCTTTTTTGGATTCCATGTATAAGTGATATCATGCAGAACTTGTCTTTCTCAGTCTGACATCTCACTAAGCATAATGCCCTCAAGGTCCATCCATCTTGTCACAAATGGCAGGATTTCCTTCTTTCTCAGGCTGTATAACATATATATGCCATATCTTCTTTATTGATTAATCCATTGATGTATACTTAGGTTGTTTCCATATCTTGGCTATTGTGAAAAATGCTGCAGTGAACATGAAAGTGCAGATATCTTTTCAATACCCTGTTTTCATTTCCTTTGGATATATACCCAGAAGTGGAATTGCTAGATCATAAGGTAGTTGTATTTTTAATTTTTTGAGGAACATTTGTTATCTCTTCTCTTCTTGATGATAGCCATTCTAACATGTGTGAGGTGATATCTCATTGTGGTTCTGCTTTGCATTTCCTCGATGTTTAGTGTGATGTTGAGCATCTTTTCATGTACCGGTTGGCCATCCAGATGTCTTCTTTGGAAAAATGTCTACTCAGTTCCTCCACCATTTTTAATCAGATTGGTTTTTTTGGTTATTGAGTTATATGAGTTCTTTATATATTTTGGATGTTAACATCTTATCCAATATATGGTTTGCAAATATTTTCTCCCATTCTGTAGGTTGTGTTTTTATTTTGTTGGTTGTTTCTGTCACTGTGCAGAAGCTTTCTAGTTTGATGTAGTCCCACGTATTGATTTTTGCTTTCATTGCTTGTGCTTTTGGTGTCATATCCAAAAAATCATTGCCAAGACCAATGTCAAGGGGCTTCCTCCCTATGTTTTCTTCTAGAAGTTTTACAGTATTAGATCTTATGTTTAAGTCTTTAATCTGTTTCAAGTTAATTTTTGTGAGTGGTGTAATATAGGGGTCCAATTCATTTTTCTGCATGTGGTTATCCAGTTTTCCCAGAACCATTTGTCGAAGAGACTGTTCTTTCTCTATTGAATGTTCTTGGCTCCTTTGTCAAATATTAGTTGACCCCATATATGTATGAATTTATTTCTGAGCTCTCTTAGCTGTTCCACTGGTCTATGTGTCTATTTTTATGCCAGTACTATTTTAATTGCTATAGCTTTGTAGTATTGTTTGCAATCAGAAAGCTTGATGCCGCCATCTTTCTCAAGGTTACTTTAGCTATTCAGAGTATTTTGTAGTTCCTTACAAATTTTAGGATTGTTTTTTCTATTCCTGCGAAAAATGCCATGGGAATTTTGATATGACTTGTATTGAGTCTATAGAAAGCCTTGGGTAGTATGGATGTTTTAACAATACTAATTCTTCTGATCCATGAACATGGGATATCTTTCCATTTGTGTCTTCTTCAATTTCTTTCATCAAAGTTTTGTAGGTTTCAGTGTACAGGTCTTTCACTTCCTGGGTTAAATTTATTCCTAAGTATTTTATTGTTTTTGATGCTATTGTGAATAGGATAGTTTTCTTTCTTTATTTTTTTGTATGCGTGAGGAAGATTGACCCTGAGCTAACATCTGTTGCCAATCTTCCTCTTTTTGCTTGAGGAAGATTGTCACTGAGCTAACATTTGTGCCAATTTTCCTCTATTTCATGTAGAATGCTGCCACAGCATGACTTGACAAACGGTGCTAGGTCTGTACCCAGGATCTGAACCTGTGAACCCTGCGCCGCTGAAGTGGAGCGTGTGCTCTTAACCACTACAACACCAGGCTGGCCCCTCTTTATTTCTTTTTGAGATGCTTTGTTGTTTAGGCCTGGCCTGGTTCTGAAAGCCATGCTCTCCTCATTATGCCAGACTACACGTAATCATAACTTTCCTCCCAATCACATCCTTCTTCTTCCTGTCAGAGCCATGGGAAACACCTGTAGTCCTTTTTACTTTTCAAAGAAAACCTGCCTTTTTAAACTACAAACATCACACTGCCTCTTTTATTTCTTTCTTTGTTTTCTTTTCTTTTGTAGCAGAATATTAAGGATTTATCAAAAAGGTAGAAGAAAGAGTCACTGCATTTTTTAAACCCTCAGCTATAGTGTCCTACAGTGGTTCATGAAGATGCTTTCACGACTAAGCCTTAAATGAGAGAAATAAAAGCAACGTGCTGAGTTTTCCCATAAACTAAATGTATTCTTATTAAAAGACTTTTCTTCAAAGATTCTTTTCTTACTATTTATCTAATATTAAAATATCTTTCTTTAATGAAATGATAATGACAGCAACCGGTAATTTCTTTTTAATGTCCTGACTTGGAAACTATATGTTTACCCTGCCTCCCTCCCTGCCCGCCTCTCTCATAATTTTACTGCTCTGGGAACTGCTTCACTAATTTATGCCTTTTTTTAAAAGTGTTAATAAATTTGCCTATTTTCCCCCTAGATCCTCCTCTTCTTCTTGTCACTACTTCTAAAACCTGATCATATGTAATAAAATCTCTATATGCCTTTGTAATGGCACCTGTAGCCTGAACAGGCAGGATTTTTGCAAACAGGGAGATGTTGACAATACAGCTACTCTCTGAAATATTTTCTCTGGAAAGAGTGAAAATGCTGCCTGCTGATGTATCTCACACCAAACATGATTCTGAATTACACCCAGTCATAATCATAAAAGCCAACTGATGCCATTAACGTGTTGTCTTTTGTGGAAAGCGACTTTCCAATACCAGAAAAGTGTCCTGAACAGAACTGAGGTGAAATTATTCTTGTACCTTATGCAAAGACCTTTAAGAAAAAAAAAGATTTCTGTCTAAGTTTATGTAGTAAGTTTCTAGGTACAGGTAATCATTTCTATAGTGTAATTTTAGAACCCAAAAGTTTCCACCCCTCAAGTATGTCCCTGCCAACCTCTAACAAAAACACAGCTCAGGGAAATAGTGACAGCAAGACTCCCAGCTGGTTTTGCCTTTGCAGGGGTGACTTTCTTCTGATCTTATCCAGGGGCCCAGGCTTTCTGCCCTGGGCTCACAATCACCCTCCCTGCCCTTCTCCTGTGGCACCCCTCCCTGACTCCATCAGACCTTTGTAGAGTAATTATAGTACAGTGAGAGAAAATTCAGGGTCACAAAATAGATGCAAACTTAGTAACTACTCAAATATTGAATTGTTTGACCCTTGATTCGTGTCCCACCTAACACCCTCTCTCCCTTTCCCAAAGTCAAACTTTTTTCAATCCTTTCCAGCCCTCTTTTCTAGTGAACTCAGGCCTCCTCTGCCAGGCTCCAGGCAGAGTCCCCTGGCCCTGGGGAAAGCAATCTCATCATTATGTCTTGGCTCCCAGTCCCCAATCCCCCATCCCTTAGTGTAGGCCATTTCAGCCTGGTTTTCTACAACCAGTGGTATGTTGGAGCCAGCTCATACTGTCTTGAGGGAGCTGATGGTAAAATTTTTAGGAATTTTGCAAACCAGTTGTTAAAATAGTTATAAAAATTAAATTATATAAACTTACAGTGAAGGGAATTACATACAAAGGTAATAAATAATCAAAACTCAACACAATTATTTTACAATTTTCTATGCACTTAAGGTTATTTACATCTATTATATTTGTATGGTGGGACTACTATATAATAATGTGCTGCTGGGCATGTCTTCCCAAGTCTGAGTTCAGTGACCACATTGGTAGTTTGAAGTCTGTCATGGTGAGAATATTTACACCACTTCTACAAATCAAGGTTCCTCCCATTGCACCCCCTAAAACAGTTGTGAAGTGTTAAAAAAGCAAGAACAGGCCCAAAATGGAGTCACTTGTGCTAAGCCCCACAGTCAGCAAATCCACACTTAATTGCAGTTTCAGTCTCTCCCAGGAATGTGACCTTTAACCAGGCCATCTGGAATTACCTGATCAGTGCTAGTGAGGTAATCTGTCTGATAGACTCTGGTTCTTCCACAAGGGAAGATGACCTTGCTTGCAATAATCCACTCTTTGCTGGAAACTTCCTTTTTCCTGTCCCCTTCAGCCTGTAAAAAGCCTTCCATTTTGTACAGCTTCTCAGAGCTCCCTTCTATTTGCTGGAAGAGGTTCTGCTCAATTCTTGAATCATTGAATAAAGCCGATTAGATCTTTAAATTTACTCAGTTGATTTTCTCTTTTAACAGAAGTATTTTCCAGCACGTGGTTGTGCAACACAATGGGAAAGCCGGGCTATTCCCTGTACAGTGCCTGAAGAAAACCACAGAGTCCTGCATATTGGTATCAATATAGATTCAGAGTCATCGACTTCAGCTGGGCCCTCAGCACTGCTCAGCAATCTTATTATGTTTCTCTGGTCAGTTTTTTCCTCCATGCTCCAGATGCTTTTTTTTCTTACCTTCTTCATTTCCCTGCAGCATATAACCCTTCCACTCTTTCCTCCTTAATCTCAGAAGACAACTTAAATTCCTATTTCACAGAGAAATCAGAAGCCAACCAAGGAGCACCTTCTCAACTTCCTGCTTCCAAGTCTACAAGTGAACCTTTGTCTGTATGCTGCCTTTTCCCCTCACAGTGAAATAGGAGTCCCTCCTTCTAAGGCTTATCTTTCCATCTGAGCCCTGGTCCCAACCTTTTATGCCTTTTCAGGAACCTCCCTCTCTCCATTATCCTCTCTCTTCTGTATCATGTATCTTTCCCTCTCTGTTGTCTCCTCTCCACCAGTATTTCACTTCCATAGTTGTCTCCTATCTAAGTAACCAAATGTTCTAAATCTCGGGTCCTCCTTACCTCTCACCTCTTTACTGCTATATCTCTTCCTTTCCATTCATAGCCAGACTTGAAAACTTTAGTCCAAACTCTTCTAGTCTACTTCCTTTTCTCCCTCTCTCTCTTCAGTGTGAGGCAAACTGATTTCTCAGCCAGTTCCACTGAAATGCTGTTGCTAAAGTCACCAATGGCCTCCAAGTTACTAAGTCAAATAGAAAGATTTCAGTCTTTATTTTACTTTATTTCTCTACAATGTTTGAACTGGTTTGACACTCTACAACATTTTGATCGCTGCCTCTTTGAAATTCCTTCTTCCCTTGGTCTCTAGGACATCATCTTCCACTGGTTTTACTCTTGCTTCTATGACCACTACTTCTCGATCTTATTCACAGTTGCCTTTCCTCTTTCTTTGGGGGTAAGGGAAAAATCTAGAAAACTAAATTTCCTTGATAAAAGCTGTCACTCGTTTTTCTATACAACTCTTCTCCTTACTGTGATTATCACTAGCCGCAAACCAACTACCAGCCCTTCCAAACACAAACTTGATAGGAAGAGGAGGAAAAAAATTCTAAAATGCGTCTGTATCATTAAAAAGTAGTCAAAGCAAGGAAGAAAACTAACACTTATTGACATTTGTTATTAAATATCAGCCATTATGTTACACATATATTATTCTATTTAATCTTCATGACTATATTGTAAAGCAAATATTACCAACCCCATTTTACAGATGATGAAATTATTTAAGCAGCTCACAACCACAAAGCTAGAAGCAGCAGAAGTGAAATTTAAACCTACTTCTTCTGACTTTTAGGACAGTGCTCTTTCCAGAGATAGCATACCTTTTTGACCTGCTCTTGGTTCAGAGGGTTCTGTAGAAAACAATTACATGCTTTTTTGAGTGTGCTAACTTTGTGGAGAAAAGCCTGTAGTTGTTTGAAAGCAATGCTTTGGTGGCCTGACTTGATGGCTTCCAGGCAAGACTTCTCAGCATGACAATAACTCACAAAGGACTTGACAGGCAGGTTATGGTTTTCAGCCCTGCAGGGTGAGCAACTCTTCTTGCCAGAGCACCCGGGGGACAGACTCATTCCACCGAACTCAAAAGACTGGTATATGAAGCAGAATGCCAAATTATATAACTATCAAAATACTGGTATTCATTCACTAATATATTCTGAGTCTATAGAAATATCTTTATGATAAGTACATTTTTAATCAGCAGGTTACTGAGTAAAAAATCAGAGTTACATTGATTATCTTCCTTGCTGAAGCAATTGAACTATCATCTTGCTAACAGAAGGGAGCATGGGGAAACAAACGTCAGGGACCCTTTACCCTGGTTTAGGTTGGAAACCCATTGGCAAGCTCCTATTCTATGAACCACCAGTTTGACCATCCATCTCCCTTCTGCTTAACTGACGGAATAGTTTTGTACCACTCAAGCGATATAAATTTAGGCTGAAAAACAGCACAAATGCAAGCCTGTGGCTACAAGTTCTCGTAGAAGGGTGCTCTTTTCCTCCCCAAACCCTCAGAACCAGGATAATTTTCCTTGTTTACTCTAAGAATGAGGTTTGGGGGAGTTGCTTCTGGGTTATCCCCCCCTGGAGTCTAGCCCTTTTCAGTCCCAGCCTTACTGGGGGAGAGTTTCCCATTAGACTCCCCAGCTTGAGTGTCCCATAAGCTAAAACTATGAAAACTGCCCCTCGATCTTTCCCCTTTCAGCAAAAACCCTCAAGGCAAAAGTCACTTTGGTTCTCAGCTATATTCAGGATCCCTTCCTTTACTTGGATTTTGGCCTGATAACTTCTTACCTAATGGTAAGATGCTTTTAAGAAGATATTTTAAAAACATATTTCATTCAGCATTTTTAGTTGTTTTTAGCAGGAGGATTAGTTCAAACAACCTGTCCTCATATTACTAATATTAACACATAATAAGTGCTCAATAAAAGGTCACGAATATTTTGTCCAAGTGAGCTAGGGAAATCTACTAAGATATGCTCTGTCAATCTCGACTACCACAGAATTGGGACTCGCTCAACAGTGTCTCTGAAAGTGTGCTCTTGCATTGTCTGCATCCTTTGCCAGAAATGCAGATTCTGGACCCCATCCTAGGCCTACTGATTAGAATTGGGGAGATCAAATTAGATTTGCACTTTTATAAGCTCTGCAGGTAATTCTTAGGTGCACCAAAGTTTAGAACAATTGAACCAAGGCGTGGCTCCAAATTAGATCTCATACATCCCCAGAAATGCCTGTTTTCTAAAGCCTTCTCACCTGGAATATGCATTAGTAAAGCATTCATTTGTAAGAGATTATTTCTCAGCACCTCTTTTAATTTTCTTCATATTTATAATACATATTCATAACAGATTCTTAGTAGCATACTTAAATTACCATAAGGAGTGCATAAAACTTTAAAAATCCTAAGAATGCTTGACAGCATAACCTCCATAAAAATCTAGAAACTGGAAATCCAATTATCAGTTGAATGGGGGAATTTAGACTACCAAATGTAATTTAAATCACAAACCTAGTATTCCTAATCAGCATAAACCCTTTTACAGTTGCAACAAAATAAAACAAAAATAGCACAGAACAAAAGGTACTTTCTTGATAGATGAAAGCGTTTTATAGTCTATGGATTAAATTTTCATTAATAGTACTTTCATTTGCTCATTTAATATCACAAATATACCCTTAATTTCTTTATTCAAGGTCTTATCAAAAAATTTATATTCATATAACCTGTAATTCCAGTGGAAGGAACCACAAAAAATGGTAATTTAGTATAGCCTAAAATTATCCTTATTAGCACATACGTTTTTCCCTTAGTATTTGGAAACTTGTATGGATAGATATGTGATAAAATAGCATAGAGATATTAATGGTAGGATCTGAGAAGCAGTATATGGGTGTTCACTGTAATAGTCTTTCAACTTTGTTTTATGTTTGAAAATTTTCATGGCCAAATTTTTATGATAAAAAGGATCAATAACCACAAATAGCTAATCCATGCATGTTGTCAGTGGCAGCTCTACCACATGCCCTGTAGGGCCACACTGCTCCCTCACGCTAGGGCACCCTTCCTCTCCCTGTTCACTTGACTAAAGTCTATACTTCCTTCAAGATTCAATTCAAAAATCAGGACTTTTTTGATATCCCCCACTGCAACATACATCTGGTTATGGCCTCTTTCTTCTGTACTGCACCTTGTACACTGCACGTTTGTAGCTCTTATCACATTGGGTTGAGGTTGTTAGTTTATGTGCTCTAGATCCCTATTTAACCGTAAGCGTCCTGAGGACAGGGACTGTGTCACTTCATGCCTGTATTCCCAGGGCCCAGGCCAAGTCTCAACCCAACTATGATCTCCTTTGAGAGGCCTTCCCATCCTGTTCCAGACTAGGTGAGTTGCCCACTGTGTACTTTCATAACATTCTGTCCTTCTCTGAATCTTAACACACCTCACACTTTATTGTAATCCTGGGTTTAATTGTCTTTCTTCTCTGCTGGACTATAAACACTGTGAGGGCATGGACCATGCCTACCATTCAACCATGGTATCTTAACATGAAGCACACTACAGAGTTGATATTCCATAAATATTTGTGAACTGAATGTTTAGCACAGGGTAGGTGCTCAGTATACATTTGTTAATGAATCAATGAATGAGTGTTGCTCTCAAAAGGAGATTAGCAAGAAAATGAATGGCAAAGCCCATATAACACTAAGGGTTCATATTTTTAAATAAGCTTTGTAAAATAAAGGACATGTTTCTTAAGTTTCTTCAAAACAAACACAGTTTTGATTCGAGCGCTATGATGGGCACATAAATTATAAGTTCCAAAGCAATGCCTTTTACATGCTGATTATATTAGTTTTCTGCGGCTGCTGCAACAGATTACCACATAGATGGTGGCCTAAACCAACACGCATTTATTCTCTTACAGTTTTTGAGGTCAGAAGTCCAAAATCAGTTCCACTGAGCCAAAATCAAGGTGTTGGCAGAGCTAGTTCCTTCTAGAGGTTCCAGCAGACAACCCGTTATCTTGCCTTTTTTAGCTTCAGTGGCCCCCTGTATGTCTTGGTTTGTGGCCCATTTCTCCGTCTCCCAAGTGCATCACTCAAATCTCTGCTTCCAGAATCACATTGCCTTCCTCTCTGTGTAGTAAAATCTTCCTCTTCCTCCCTCTTCCTCATAAGGACACTTATAATTATTACATTCAGGACCCACATAGATAATCCAGGATAATCTCCCCATCTCAAAACCCTGAATTTAATCATACCTGCAAAGTCCCATATAAGGCAACATTCACAGGTTCCGGCGATCAGGATTTGGATATCTTTTTTTTTTTATCAGGAAGATTGGCCCTGAGCTAACATCTGTTGCCAATATTCCTCTTTTCTTTTGTTGTTTTCCTCCCAAAGCTCCAGTACATAGTTGTATATGCTAGTCTAAGTCCCTCTAGCTCTCCTACGTGGGATGCCGCCACAGCATGGCTTGATGTGCAGTGTGCAGGTCCGCACCCAGGATCCAAACCGGCAAACTGGTTTGGCTGAAGCTGAAGTGGAATCCCCCCAGGCAGCTGACGTGGAGTGTGCGAACTCAACCACTATGCCTCTGGGCCAGCCCCAGGACTTGGATATCTTTTTTTTTTTTTTTCTGCTTTTTCTCCCCCACCCCCCCCCCCCCATACAGCTGTATATCTCAGTTGCAGTCCTTCTAGTTGTGGGATGTGGGATGCCGCCTCAACATGGCCTGATGAGTGGTACCATGTCTGCACCCAGGATCCAAACCTTGGGCCGCTGCAGTGGAGCACCTGAGCTTAACCACTCGGCCACAGAGCCAGCCCCAGGACTTGGATATCTTTATTCAGTCTACCACACTGATTTTTTTGTAAAAATACAGGCATGGTTAATTTGTTCTGAAAGTTTACACCATTTTTAGTTTTCGATATTCTTTTCTTAACCTTTTTTTGGGGGTACATATATTTGTAATGGACAAGTAATGACACAAACAATACAAACAACACAAATATGGACTGGATCAAATGGACATACATATATTTCAGAATGTTTTGTAGATGGAAAAATTGTGAGCCTGGAAAGGCGGACAGAATTTTAGGCTTGGGGTGTATATTAGGCCATGACTGCCCCCCCTCCCCCACGGAGTATTGCCCTCCACTCACGGAAGCAGATCCTACAGCCATATTTAGTCTACGGGATTTCACACACAGTTGATTGGATGAGTAATAGACACATCAAGCTGGGCCAATTTCTTCCAAGGAATTCGGAATTTTACATTCTGAGATGCTAATGCTAATCAATCTTAGCTAGCACCTGAACTCAGACAGCAATCCCCTGCCATACGTATGGAAAAATAGGGAAAAGTGGTCTACAGAAAAAGAAGAAAGCAACAAATATGCAGAGAAAGAGAAGAGAGAACATGTAGTTCCACAGAGGTGGAAGTGGGATCAAGCACATGGTATTTAACTCTTTCCAGGTTTTAGCTGATCATGAAGTTCAATGGTACATTCTACTCACCAGTTTCTTGCGGTAGCCCTACAGTCTTACAACAACTCCATGCACCTTCCCCTCTCTCTCTTCTTTTTCTCCCCCTCCCCATTTTTTTCTTGCTTTGGCTATTTTGAGTGCATATCTGTTACTTGTGAGGAAAACTGCTTTATCAAGACAGGGTAGAATCTTCAATGATGTACACTGTTCCGTTATTAGAATAGGGACAATGGTTGTGGATTTATGCTTCAAAATGCAGAAATTTCTTATAGGTAGGATCTTAGCTTTAATGAAACTATCCAAATTTGGAGGTTTTCAATTTTTTGAAGGTAAAAGTGTTTTACAATGAATTTCCAGGTAGCATTGCATATTTGAAGAATAAAGAAAGGATCTCAATTTACAGGAAAAATTTTTTTCTCTATTTTCATTTTCCTTCCATCTGCTGATACCATATTTTTCACTCTGAACCAATTATCTACAGGTTATTCTGTTAAAACAATCCATTTGTCTACAGCTAAGGGAGTTTTTGTTTTCCTTTGCTCTTAAAAAATGAATTTAGATTTGGAACAATCTGAATTTTGATGCTTCCCCTTTATCTAGAGATTGTTTCAGTTTAGCTGTCAGTGGAAAAGCTTTCTCTAAATTTTCTGTCTCCATTTTGAGCACTAGAGTTTCATGAGAGAAAATTTTTTAAAATTGTTTTCTTCTTTTCTGCTTTGAACATTAATTAGGCACAAAAGACAGCTGAATGATGCCCTCAAATATTAACCTTTATACCTGTAATTTATTATGAAAAAAATGAATTTCCCTGTCTGGAAAACAAAGTGGGGTCTCAGGTTTGTCCCATAAAGTATTATGGAATATAAAAAAGTGATAGTAAAGAAAACTTGAGATTTTTAAATTTCTTTATTTTTGCTATTTTCTCAAAGGCTTGTATAATGTAGAAATCCTCCTATATATTTGGTTGAACAATATAAAACTACTGATTGTCTACTGTTTTTGACATAAAAATGGCAATTTCATAATGTTCAATCTAAAAGTTTCCTCATTTAATCACATATAATCTCGGTCTGTTTGAGAAATGCTTTCCCTTGTTTTGCTTGTTTTATCTATCTTTTCTTGGACGTTCTATTGGGTGAAATGTTCATGGCTATCAAATGTATTTTTTACTCATAGTGGTAAAATGAACATGTTATTTCTGTTTCTCCTTTACATTTATAAAATGATTTTTTTAAAAATGTAAGCCATATGTGCTTGTGTAGATTCAATTCTAAGGGATTGCTTTTGTTTTAAAACCTTTCTTTCTTAAACAATTCTCCTATTTTGCTTCCTTCTCTGCGCTTGAATGAGGGACATCTGTTTCTGTTTTCAGTGTTCTTTTGTTACACGACGAAGTAGAATCCCAAAGTTCTTCTCCAACAAGGAAAGAATGTTTTAGTGTTGCTTTTTATTTCTTTTTATTTATTTTCACTGGTTTGAGAATGATAAATATTGCACAAAAAGGATGAACTGATCCCTGAAAAAATCTAAACAGTAGGAAGTACAGAGTGGAAGCCCCTCTCTCATCTGCCCTATTCTCACTTCCTAGGTAACCACTGATACTAGATGGTGTGTATCCTTCCAGACCTTTTCTGATGTACATATATATATATGTATATATATGCACATATGAACACATATATGTGTATGTCTGCATTATTAGAAATAAGATCATACTACACAGATTGTTTTATAACCTGATTTTTAACCCAATAATAAATCATGAATACATTTCCAGGTAGACCTACCTTTATTGACTACCATTGTATGAATATGGCATAATTTATTCAACCACCACCATTGACAGAGATTTAGATAATTTCCAATATTTTGCTACAACATCAAATGTGGGAGTGAACATTGAGATACATGTCTCTATTCTTTTGGAAGCATAGATTTCAAGAGAGAGATTTAACTGGGTCAACGGTCTATATATTTAACCCTTTCAAAAGTACTGCCAAATTGTTACCCAAAGAGGAAATTGTAACAATTTACGCTGCTTCCAACACTATATGAGAGAACTGCTTTCCCTCTACTCTTGCTTTCATTAGAAATTACCAATCTTGGGGCCGGCCCCATGGCCGAGTGGCTAAGTTTGCGGGCTTCCTTTGGCGGCCCAGAGTTTCACCAGTTCAGATCCTGGGTGCAGACACGACACTGCTCATCAGGTCATGTTGAGGTGGCGTCCCATATAGCACAACCAGAGGCACTCATGACCAGAATATACAGCTATGTAATGGGGGTGCTTTGGGGAGAAGAAGAAGAAGAAAAAAAAAAAAGATTGGCAACAGATGTTAGTGCAGGTGCCAATCTTTAAAAAAAAAAAATTACCAATCTTTGACATTTTTACTAACCTGACAGGCACAAATTGATAGCTTGTTGTAATTTTTCTGTATTGTTTTCCTAATCACTAGTGAAATTAAGCATTTTTTTAAAGTATATTTGTTAATCATTTGTAGTTTTTCCTTTATAAATTGCCTGTTCATATCCTATATCAGTTATCTATTGCTGCATAACACATTACCACAAATTTCATGGCTTAAAACATACATTTATCATCTCATAGTTTCTAGGGGTCAGAGTCTGGGTACAGCTTAGCTCCTCCTTCAGGGTCTCTCATAAGGCTATGGCTTCATCTGAAGGTTTATCTGAGGAAGGATCCACTTGCCAGCTCATGTGGTTGTTGGTAGAATTCAGTTCCTCAAGGGCTGTTAAACTGAGGGGCTCAGTTCCTTGCTAGCTGTTGGCCAGAAGCCACTCACAATTCCTCTACCATGTGGGCCTCTCCAATATGGCAGCTTGATTCATCAAAGTATGTAAGCTGAGAGGCATTAGAGTCAGCAGCTAGCAAGACGGAAATCAATCTTATATAACCTAATCACAGAAGTGACATCTCATTACCATTGTTGTATTTTAAATGTTAGTAGCAAGTCACAGGTGTGCCCTAACACTTGAGAGATTACATAAGGGGCATGAATATCAGGAGATAGGGAGTGTTGGAGACCATTTTAAAGTCTTCCTGCCACATGTCCTTTGCCCATTTTTCAGTTGGGTTGTTTGTCTTTTATTTACTGATTTGCCAGAACTCTTTATATACTATGGATATAATTGTGTGGTGTGTGCATGTGTGTGTGTGTGGAAAAAGACAAAGAGAAGAGAAAGAACATTTTCTCCTAAGCCTAGGTATTTAATTTTCATGTAGTCAATGTAGTCAATCTTTTCTTTTATAGCATCTAAATTTTATTTCTTCTTTAAGATCATACTGTCTCCAATATTTTAAAAAATTTATATTTTATTCTAATACTTTGTAGCTTTATAAAAATATATTTAGATTTTTAAGTCAAGTGGAATTGCTTTTTGTGTGATATGTAAAGTAAAAATCTACTTTTGCCAAAATAATCATCAATTTACCTAGCACCATTTACTAAACAATCCATTTATTTGACTTTTAAGAATTAAGTGCTTTTTTAAAGGTTTGTGTATGTATGCCTAATTTATTCACATAATAGGAAGATATACTAACAGTTTCTGAATTAAAGGTTGTGGGCTTTTTGGGGCTGGCCTCGTGGCTGAGTGGTTCAGTTCACACGCCTTACTTTGGTGGCCTGGGGTTTGCTGGTTCAGATCCTGGGTGCAGACCTACACACTGCTTATCAAGCCATGCTGTGGAGGCATCCCACATAGAAGAACTAGAATGACCTACAACTAGGATATGTAACTATGTACTGGGGCTTTGGGGAGAAAAAAGAAAAAGAGGAAGATTGGCAACAAATGTTAGATCAAGGCCAATCTTCCTCAAAAAATAAAAATAAAAAATAAGTAAACTCTAAGAAAAAAAAATGCTTGTGGGATTTTTTTTTCCCCAAGATATCCTTTCAGGTTAGTACTTAGTGCTTTCAACCAATTGAGTGAAGATGTATTGGAAAGATAATGGATCTGGGTTATCCTGCGTCTCGTAGTTACAACTATGAACCTGGGTTAAGTTACTTCTTCTTTTTTCCTAATTATAGGGCTGGTGGAAGATGAAATGAATGTTTTACATTGTGCTTGGTCCAAGCTTAGTGCCCAGTAAACAGCAAACAGTGTTTACTAGTGCTACATGCCGCACTGCTCCCCGTTGATTTATCCCTTCCCTGTGTTCTTAGGGATTGGAAGAATACCCAATGTATATGTTCCAGCAATTGCCCATTTTTTACATGATGACAAAATGCTTAGGTTATATATAAAAATTTAACCAAACCAAAAAGTTAGAATAAGGTAGACATCAAGAATCTTCACCTTAAATGAAGTTTTGAATGACTATCCAAACCCAAAGCTGTATAGGGAGAGCTAACTTAATTATCAGACAAGAGGGTCTACCACTTTGCACAGTTCTGGGAAGCACCTCATTCGCCCTCTCTTCTACGTGGAGAAGTACACGTGGAGTTGTACATCACAGTGGCCCCTTAACTAGAATATAGGTCTGGGGATAGAGTTCCATTTGTGAGAATTTTAAAATTGCAATAATGTTTTCATAATTTTGTTTTAAAAGATTATGTTGTGCCTTGAACATCATTCAACAAAACCACATTCCTGGGCCAGCCTGATGGCATAGTGGTTAAGTTCACACACTCCACTTCCATGGCCTGGGGTTCGAAGTTTCGGATCCCCTGTGCAGACCCAGCACCCCTCATCAAGCCACGCTGTGCCAGCATCCCACATACAAAATAGCGGAAGATTGGCACAGGTGTTAGCTCAGGGCCAATCTTCCTCCACACACACACAAAAACAACTGCATTCCTGGAGAGGCAGTTATACCTAACTGGTTGATAATTGGGGCCCCAGGGGTCAGTGTGCTGAGTTTAAATCCCTCCTCTTTCATGTATTATCTGTGTGATCTTGGGCAAGTTACTTGCCTTCCTGTGCCTCAGTACTCTTTTCTGTAAAAATGAAGAAAATCAGGATGTGGAGAGTGTCTACTCCATGAGGTTTCTTGTGAGGATTAATGAGTATAAATATCACTCTATCTCTATCTATCTGTCTATTGAACTACTATGTAATAGGCACTGGGTATTTATAAAGGACAATTTGGACACAATACAATTCCTTGC
Source organism: Equus quagga (assembly GCF_021613505.1). NCBI lineage: Eukaryota > Metazoa > Chordata > Mammalia > Perissodactyla > Equidae > Equus > Equus quagga. The sequence continues at coordinate 26,061,110 of NC_060284.1, read as the reverse complement.
CTCAAAAGCTTATAATCTATTGGGAGGACACGCATACAAAGATACAATTATAAGACAGTATGGTAATTGCTGAATCAGAGGTCTCTGCAAAGTGCAGTTAGAGCATGGAAAAGAGTGCCTATGTCTAAATACCATCTATATACTGATGACCTCAAGTTTCACATTTCTAATCTTGACCTCTCTCCTGCTCCAGGCACAGACAGAAAACTATTTGGCATTTCCTCTTTGACACCTAACAGGTATAAATTTAACACAATGTACACAGAACTCTTGATTTTTTACCCCAAACCTGTTCCTCTCCCTGGCTTAGTAAATGGTACCATTCACCATCCAGCTAAAACCTCTGAGTCAGCTCCAAGGAAAGGAGGCAAGAAATTAAGAAGGGCTGGATCTAAGGAATATTTAATGGATTTTTTCCCCAGGCTAATCTATTAGCAAATGCTCTTGATTTCACTTCCAGGATATGTCTGCTTTGCTCCTTCTCCATGGCTACCACTCTCAGCCAGGCCTCCGCCTTCTCCCACTGAACTCATGGAATGGCCTTCTAATGGTTCTTATTGCTCCTATGCCTACGCTTCTACAGTCTATTCTTCAGAGAGCAGCTAGAGTGAGGCCTTTACATGTCAATCAAATCATGTCGCTGTCCTGCTCAAAACCTTCCTAATGGCTTCCCATTGCACTTAGCATAAAATCCAAGCTCCTCTCCACAGCCTACTAGACCCTGCATGATCTAGTCCTTGCCTATATCTCTCTGGACTCATCTTGGTCCACAATTCCCCTCAGTGCTTCCCACTACACTGTCATCTTTTCTTTTTTTGGAGCATGCTAAGTTCCAGGACCTTTTCACTAGAGGTTCCCCTGCCTAGACTGCCTTTCCATGGCTCATCTATCTGGCCAGCTCATTCTTATCCTGAAGATCTGCCTTCAAAGCCTTTTCTGGCCACCCTCTCTAAAATCACCTCTGCACCAAGATGCTATTATGTCAACCTATTCATTTCCTTCATAGTGTTTATTACAATGCAGACTTACCTTAATTATGTATTTGATTGTTTATTTATTTTATATTCTCCCCCCGCTTCTCTCAACTGGAATGGAAGCTCTGTAAAAGGTTGGACTTTTGATGTCTTGTTCACATACCTAGAACAGTCCCTGGTACATAGTAGGTGTTAAATAAGTATTTATTGAGTGAATGACAGAGAAACCGCCTGGGAGAGTCAATGAGGTCTTCACAGAGGAGGTAGCTTCTGGTCAGGACATGAATTTTGAGCTAAAGTCTGCCAGGTTGACACATCCAGAAAGTGAGTGAACAACATGAATTCAGAGAATCGGGGTGTAAGGAGGACAGGAGCAGGGAGGGAGGTAATGTTGGGAGAGCAAGCAAGATGGGTGGGTTGAGAACAGAGAATGATGACATTTTTACACTATGCTAAGGAGTTCAGATTTTATACTTTGTGACTGGAGTCACTTGTTCATTTTGAGCAGTGAACTCACGAATCAGTTTTCTCTTGTTGCCATAATGAATTACCACAACTTAAAATGACACCTGTAGGTAGAAAGTCCCACATAGGTCTCATCAGGCTAAAATAAAGGTGCCAGCAAGCCTATGTTTCTTACTGAAGCTTTTGGGGAAGAATCTGCTTCCAAGCTCATTCACGTTGTTGGCAGAATCGAGTCCTTTGTGGTTATGGGACTAAGGTCTCTGTTTCCTTTCTGCTGTCACCTGGGGGCCACTCTTAGCTCCTAGAGGCCTCTCTCTGGTCCTTACACAAGGGCCTCTACATCTCAGAGCCACTAACAGCTTGTCACATCCTTCTCTCACTTGATATCCCTCTGACTTCCCCTTTGGCCACTTCTCTCTTCTTCCTGTTCCACCATCTCTCTCTGACTCCAGCTGAAGAAGGTTCTCCACTTTTAAGGGCTCCTGTGATTAGGTTGGGCCCACACGGATATTCCAGGACAATCTCCCTAACTGAAAACTTAAAAATCTTAATTACTTTGCCACATAATATAATACATTCAGAGGTTCCAGGGGTTGGGGCACTTTGGGGGGGGTGGCGAGGGGCACACTGTACCTCCATGTTTTATGATCACATTTTCTTGTTAGATTACTCGGCAGGCTGTGTGAGGCAATCTAACTAGAATAGAAGGGGGTAAGACTAGCAATCGAGTGGCTATTCCAGGTCAATGATGATAAAGGACTGGAACTGAGGAATATTTAATAGCTTTTATCTCCAGGCTCTGGCAAGTGATTAGATGTGGAGGTTGAGGCCAGGAGGACTGGAGGATGGCTCCCAAGTAGTGCCATTTGGTGGGTTAGGGTAGAAGAGCAGGTTTGAGGGGAAGATGACAGATTTCCTGAGACCTTGAAGATACTCCTGCATTTTGCTGATGAGTCATTTATGATTATTAAATTACACAAATGGTTATGCTGATAATTTTCAATATAGTATCTTTTATAGGAATTCAGCATATTAAAAGGAAATTATTTTAAAACACAATTAACAGTATCTACTCACTCCTTACCAAACTTTAACAAGCATTTGATGTGCTAACAGCCCTAAGTTTTTCTTTGCATAAAATCTGTAAAATCCTTTTTTCCAGATATTTGTAAATGGGGCCATATAATGTTTTATTTCTATCTCCTATTTAAAAAGACAAATAATTGCAATACCACAGAAATTACTGACAGACACTATAGGTGATACAGGAGAAGAAGGCAGAGCCCTTCCTGGCCCTGATCTTTGTCCTGGTCTTTGAGGGGCATTACAGGTTTGCATCACACAGTAGCTGATCAATCAGAACGTACCTAAAGTTGATCACTGTATTTCAAGGGAAAAGCAAGATAAATTCAGGAAGGGGTGCTTGACATGGCAGTGACATTTGTGTAGAAAATTAGGACATGTAGGTTCTAGCACATGTTTATTTGTTTTTAAGAACAGCTACATTTTTTTGAAAATTTACTCTGAACAAACATCTCACTTAATCCTTATAAGAAACCAGAGAAGTAGGGATTTTGTTATTTCCATGTTCCAGAAGAGGAAACTAAGCCTAAGTGAGGTTACATAACTCGTTCTAAATCCCATAGCTAGTAAGGAGTAGAGACAGAATTCAAACCTAACACAGTCTGATTCCAAACTTCATGCTCTTTCCATGGAGCTCCAGGGCCTCACTCTTGGAGACCCAGGGAAAAAAGGGACCTTCCAAAATACTATTTATATGACCTCACCTTGGGGACTCTTCCTTGATCTACCTGACTACGTCATTTGCTACCTCTGTGTAGCTCCACATATACTTATTTTTAGGCACTTATCCACAGTTGTAATTTATTTGTGTAATTAATGTCTGTCTCCTCCTGCTAGACAGTAAGTTCCATCCATTAGTACCTTGTGAGTTTTGGTTTACCCTCGAATTCCCGGTTCTTAGCTCAGGGCTTGGCACATAGTAGGTGCTCAAAAATTATTTGTGTAGTAAATGTATTCATGAACGAGTGAGTGAGTGAATGTTATTTAAGTTCTCTGGATCAGTCTGTTATCTGTAAAATGAAAAAATCAGGACAAATTAATTCATTCGTGCATTCAAAAACGTTTTTATGGCCTACGAAATAATCTGTAGTCCCCTTCAGAGAGACAAAATATACTGAAAAGAATACATCAAGTAGATATGCCATGTATGTTTACACCTATCTATCTATAATCTATCCATCTACCTCCTTTCTATGTGTAACACTTCTTTTTCCACCTGTAATTGTTAGTAACCATTAGGCTATTAATTAAACCCTTTAATATTGAATAAATTATTAAATATGCAGAAATATTTGACTCCTAATATGTTCTACCATTAGTAGCATTATCATAGTTGATTTTTTGAAATGTGTCCTTTTATATTTGAGGAAATTTTATAGATTTATGAATGCAGTTGGGTGAGCCTTATGTCTTTTTCTTTTTTTTACTGCAAATTCTTTTTATGTTTTCTTTGTAATTGAAGCTGATAACATGAAGCATTGAATATAAGACATATAATGTGTTTATATTTGTTGCATCTCATTTATTTCTTTCTTACTCTGCAGTTCTGTAATTGGAACTACAGAGTGTTGCATTCTATTTTCTGCAGGCTACTGCTTGCTCTTTTTCTTTAGTTTACTATATCTTAGTGCAAATGTATTTCACTTTCTCAAATGGAAAAATTGTAAAGAAAATATTTTTTTCACTCTATATAAAGGCAGGTTTGCTGTTGTTGCTGTTTCGTGTATTAAAGCTACTTTATACATCTAGAATTTTTAAATATTTTAACAGATAATAGTATTTTTTAACATCTTCTAGTAGGTTTACTGTATTTACAAGTTACTTATATTGGGATTGATATTTGAATGACATTCTTTAAGGCATATAAATTGTCTGGTTTGGATAGGAATACTCATTTCAACATAATTTATCAATAAAATGCAGCAGGAAAAGTCTTAAGATAAACGATTATCTCTAAAAACAGCCATATTTTCACTTGTTATTCTTCATGTATTAAAAATGCTATCATAAACAATGCTTTCAGAATTTCTAATGATCTTTAGAAATAACTGAAAACTATCCAGTACTTGAGCATTTATTTTCTATAAGATTATGTATTTAGTATTGATGAAGATGCCAGCCCTGGTGATCTAGTGGTTAAAACTGAATGCTTTCATCACTGCAGCCCAGGTTTGTCTCCTGGTCAAGGAACCACACCACCTGTCTGTCAGTTTTCATACTGTGGTGGCCACCAGTTTTTCAAATACCAGCAGGTCACCTACGGTGGACACGTTTCAGCAGAGCTTCCAGACCAAGACAGACTAGGAAGAAGGGCCTGGCTCACCACTTCCAAAACATTGGCCATGAAAACTCTATGAATAGCAGTGGAACATTGTCTGAGATGGTGCTGGAAGATGAGAGGATGGTACAAAAAACACTGGGCAGGATTCTGCTCTGCTGTACACAGGGTCACTAGGAGTTGGAATCAACTCCACAGCACTAAAAACAATTGATGACTATGGACAAATTAAACGCCCTTTCTTAGAAGTATCTTAAACAAGTGGAAATGAAGAATGGCAGAGAATGATTTTGACCCACTGACCTCTGCAGCCCACTCACCACACTTTCATTGCATCTCTTTCTTCCGTGGTAAACTACCAGTGTCAGCGATGTTCTCAATAGCTTAAAGTACTTCCCTGAGAGTATCCCCTCACCTGCCTGTGACACTTACATTCACCTGTAACTAGTAGCTATAGGAGAAATCCATTCTCATTTAAGATATATGAAACTGAAAAAAAACTATTTGAGGAAAGGGGGAGAAGTATTGTTGATTTTTTTCTCATAATAAAAGTAATGCATCCAGACACCTAAATAGATGGAGAGCTATACATGTTCAAGAATTGGAAGACTAAATGTTGTTGAGATGGCAATTCTCCCCAAACTGATCTGTAAATTCAATACAATCCTTAACAAAATCTTAGCAGGCTTTTTTTTTTTTTTTAGAGAAATTGAAACTGATCCTAAAATTTATGTGAAAATGCAAAGAACCTAGAATAAGCTAAAACAATTTTGAAAAACAAAAACACATTAGAGGACTTTTATACCTTATTTCAGAACATACCATAAAGCTATAGTAATCAAAACAATATGGTTTTGGCATAAGGATAGACATATAGATCAATGAAACAAAATAGAAAGTCCAGAAATACATATAAGGTGAATTGATTTTTTTGACAAAGGTGCCAAGCTAAATTAGCAAGAGAGGATTTTTTTTTCAAATAATGGTGCTAGTATAATTTGACATCTTTATGCAAACAAAATAAAGCCTTGGCTCTTGCCTCACTCATACACAAAAATTAACTCAAAATAGACAGATCTATAATATACAATATGCCTAAATGTAAGAACTAAAACTATGGAACTGTTAGAAGAAAATATGGGAAAAATCTGTGAGACTTTGGATAAGCAAAAATTTCTTAGATATGACACAAAAAGCACAAACAATAATACTTAAAAATTGATAAATTTAGCTTTATCAAAATTAAATATTTTTGTTCTTCTAAGAACACCATTAAAAATTAAAAGACAAGCCACAGACTGAGAGGAAATATTTGCAAGACATGTGTTTCATAAAGGAGTTGTATCCAGAAGATATAAAGAATTCTTACAACTCAACAATAAAGACCAACAACTCAATACAGACATGGGCAAAAGATTTGTTCAGTCACTTCACTCAAGAAGATAAATAAATGGCAATAAGCACATGAAAAGATGCCCAGTATCATTAGTCATTAGGCAAATGCAAATTAAAATCTCAGTGAGACACCACTACACACTCACTAGAATGGCTAAAATCTAAGACTGACAGTACCAAGTGTCATCAAGGATTTGAAGAAATGGGAACCCTCACACATTGTTACAGTCACTTTGGAACAATTTAGCACTTTCTTTACCATATAAACCAGAAAATCCATTCCTATCTATCTACTCAAAAGAAATGAAAACACACATCCTCACAAAACTCTTTGAATAATAGCATTATTCATAATAGCCAAAAATTGAGAATAACCAATTGTCCATCAACATGTAAATTATAAACAAGCTAAGGTTTATTGATACAATGGATAAATAAAAACTCAGCAGTAAAAAGGAACAAACTACTTATATATCTAACAACATAGATGAATCTCACAAACACCATGCTGAATGAAAGAAGCCATACACAGAAGACTATATGTTGTATGATACCATTTATACAAAAATTTAGAGAGGGTAAAACTATCGACAGCAGATCAGTGGTTTCCTGGGGCTGAGAGTAGGAGAGGAAGTTGATGCAAATGGGCACGATGTAACTCCTTGGAGTGAAAAAAGTGTTCTAAAATTTGATTATAGTGATGTTTGCAAAATTATATAAATTTATTAAAACCCGTTCAACTGTATACTTAACGTGGGTAAATTTTATGGTGTGTAAATTATACCTCCATAAAACTTTTTAAAAATAAAGGACAAACAGTTAAAAAATGTAACACAGACTGTGAGAAAATATTGACAATTCACAATCAACAAAGGATTAATATCCACAAAATATAAAAACTCCTTTAAAACAATAACGAATAGAATAACTAGAATATTTAAAAATTAGATAGATCTAAAGGAGAAAAATCATTCTCATATCTCTATGAACATGTTATCACATTTCCTTCCAGTCTTGCTTTAATGCATATTTTAACATAGTTGAAATTATAATATTGTTAGCCAGGTATATTTTGGGGAGCCTGAAGACTTTTTAAAATTATTTGATGAGGGGTTTCATACAATCAGATAATTATAACACTAAAGGAGAAGAGTTCTGGCTAATAATAAGGGGCAGGAAAATAAATTTCATCAGTGTGGAATGCAGTGAGTGACAAATATGTTTCTTTTCACCACCACCCCTCTCTCTTTGTGCCTGTAAATTAGTACTTAACCTAAGAAATGCTAACAGGCTTCTCTTTCTTAGGACTTTTTATCAGTTGATATAAAGGTAGGAAGGCAAAGGATATTGAGTCCCTTACTTTGTTCCAGGAATTGTGCTGATGGATATGGCTGAGGATTCAGTAGTGACCAAGAAATGACAGTCTTTTAAAGTCTCTATCTGGAGGGGAAGCCAAGCATTAGACAAATAGTTATAAATAATTAAATTATTGCAAGCTTTGAGACTGAATCTGCACATTGTGTTCATTAGTCAATGCCCAATGTATGAGCCCACCCTTGGGCTTATATCTTCTATGCACCATCATCCCCATAAGGCTCTGTATTTCCTTGCCCCTCATTCTCCTTCTCCAACGCTCATCTGAGCTCTGAATGAATTAAGAAGTAGATTAAGAGTCAGGAAGATAGAGATCAATGTGTCAGCTTTCCTACTGATACAGGCCAGGTTGAAGAATGTGACTTAGGTGTGTGGCAGAAATGAGTTTCCTAACTCTGAATCTCAGCTTTAGGAAGATTTATCCAGCTTGTTGCTGGTAGCACCAGACCACTGCAGCCCTCTCCTCACAAGGACACGCTCTTTATCAAAAAACTTGACCCCTATGCAGACCAAGAGCACGTGCTCCCTGCAGGCAACCCAGTCTTACAGAGAAGGCAGGAAGGGCTGAATCTTGCAAGCCCAGTTACTCTCCCAAACTCATCGATCACATGGAAGGAGGCTGAGATGAAGCAAGAATTTTAAGGAAAATCCCTCTTCCTGAAAACCAGAGGAGTAGGGAAGCATCCCTCTCCTAATACAATGCAATACCAAGGCTTATTGATTTCACGTCCAAAATCTCTCTGACAATATTAGCTTCTCTCCATTTCTATGACCACCTCCCTGGTCCAAGCTAACATCATCTCTCACCTAGACCTCTGCAATAGTCTTCTCATCACTTTAACTACTGGAAACATCCATTCTCACCTATTTCCTATCTGCTCTCCACGCATCATCCACAGTGATATTTTCACAATGCAAATCTGATCATATTTTCCCTTCCACCCCTTCCACTTCCCCTTATCCATGGTTCTTAGCATAAAAACTCAAATCCTTTGCAGAGCCATCAGGGCTTTGCAAAGTCTGGCCCCACCTTCTGCTGTGGGCTCATTTTATAGGTGTCCCCTTGCTCTTTGCTCTCCAGTGACACTGGCTTTCTTTCTGTTCCTGAATGCATTTAAATCCCTCCTGCCACAGGGCCCATGATAAGTTGTTCCCCTGGGGGAAAGTCACTTCCTTCTTCCAACTCCTTGTTAATTCTTCCCCAACCTTCAGGTCTAGATCCCCCACCATTTCCTTGGGGATGCATTCCTGTCCCACCAAGTCCTTTCAAAGCATCATATACTTCTATTTCATAGCACTTTTCATGGCTACAATTTTACGTTTACATGTGTGATTATTTGATAATTTCTGTGTCTCCCATAAGGCTATAAGCTGGGTAAGGAAGGTACAATGTCTCTTTTTTTCCTCACTAATATATATCCTTAGTTCCAGACACAATACCTCGCCCACAGTAGGTTCTTGATAAATGTCTGTAATATTGAAACACGAGAGTAAGAGGAGTTAGACCTAGAGTGAGGGTTGTGAAGGTTTCAATGAGGAAGTGACCTTTAAGTGAGACCTAGAGGATGGCTAAGAGTAGTTAGGTGAAAAGAAGTATAGCAAAGCATTCCAGGCAGAGGGGAGAAATGGAAAAGCTTTTGAGGCAAGCAAGAGCCTGAATAGTGTGTCCCAGGAAGTGAAAGTTTCAGAATGACTGGAACTAAGTGTGATAAGTGGACAGCTTGGTAAAGAGTTTGGAATTTATCCTAAGGGCAATGGGAAGCCTTTGAAGGGTTTATAGTGACACGGACAGATTTGCATTTTCTGGCTGCTGCGGAGACTGGATTGGCTGAGGGGGAAGTAGACTAAATATGGGGAGACGATATGAAAGTATAGGGGGACGATGGTAGTGGCAATGAGGATAGCGAAACAGACTTGAGACAGCCATATCTAAGAGGTAGAAGGAATAGACTCGATGACTGAGTAAACGTGATGATTGAGGGAGAGGATGGAGTCAGGAATGACTGCCAGGTTTCTAACTTGGACAGCACTTGAGGGGACGGTGGTACACTGAGACAGGGAAGACCAGAAGGGGCTTTGGAAAGGAAATAAGTCAGTTTGGGAGCATTCTAATTTTGAGGCGTTCTTAAGGCAACCAGGTAAAGATATTCACCAAATATTTGGAAATATAAGTCAGTTGGAAATAGGAGGTATTCACGAGAGAGATATGACATGGATATAAAAATCTAGGGGGCCAGCCTGATGGTGTAGTGGTTGAGTTTGCACACTCTGCTTCAGCAGCCTGAGATTTGTGGGTTTGGATCCCTGGCACAGACCTACATATCCATTCATCAGGCCATGCTGTGGCGGCATCCCACATACAAAATAGAGGAAGACTGGCACAGATGTTAGCTTGGGGACAATCTTCCTCAAGCAAAAAGAGGAAGATTGGCAGCAGAAGTTAGCACAAGGCCAAACTTCCTCACCAGAAAAAACCCTATGAGGGGGCATGATTACCCCCATTTTATAGATGAGGAAACTGAGGCTGAGAGAAAGGTAACTTCTCCAAAGTTACATAGTTAGTAAGTTGCAGAACTGCAATTTACAAACAAATCTGCCTGGTTCCAAAGTCCATGTTTTAACCACCACCTCTCCCAAGAGAAGTAAACATTCATATTTTCCAGACATCTGTGGAAGAGACATTTTTGAACTGGCAGCTTTCCCAATTCATCTCAAATCCTAGCACATAAGCAACAGCCTGCTCTCGCTCCAAGAATGCTTTACTCTGGGTCTCACTGAGCCCTCACAGACTTGCCCTCCCTACCTGCAAAGCAGTAGGTTTTTCCTTCATTCTCTCACCTAAGCCTGTCTGCCTGAGCAAACTCTGACTTTCCCATCAGGAGGTCTATCTTGGGATCAATAGCCTAATTCCCTTTTCCTCTTCCTTATGCCACTCAATTCGTAGGATTACCTAAGAATTCTTTGCTTGAAGTGCCCAGAGTGGTTTCTTATGTATCAACTCCTAGTGTTGAGCTACAGTCAACACATTGGAATGTAAGCTTCATGACAGCCAAGACCTGGTTGATCTTGTTCATAGAGTTATGCCCAGTCTCACAAACGGTGTGGTTCCCAGCACCCAGTAGGTACATGATAGATAATAGTTGACTGAATCAGTCTGATGGTGATGCAGCCCCAAACTTGGCTGACTATCACAGCAACATAGACATGCTGTGCTCTGGCACTTTGCAGGGAGTAAAATCATAAACTCATGGATGCCAAGTACCTATCAAAAGCTCCACTGAGAAAGACTGTTTTCAGAAGGTTTGCCTAAAGTCTCTACAGGCCAGTCCTTCTAGACACAAACAAGGAGTGACCGAGGGGACACAGAGTAAGCTGTCTTTGGGAGGAGGGGAAATTCTTCACAAGTCACCACAGATAATTCACAAAGTAATCTGTCTTAGGAATGGGTTAGAGTTATTTATATAAGTATTCTCTGATTATTTATCTAACTAAAAATACTGAGAGCACACTTATAATAATAAGCTCCAAGAACTCGCTATCTCAATAGTTAAGTTTCCAAAAAGCTGGGGGAAATTATGAGTTTCAGCACCAATCTTCTTCCTTTGGGGTGAGGGGGGCTGATCAAATTTCAGTAAATCCAGGATCTTCTCTGATTTTCTGTTACCATTTCAGTAATTTATTCTGGCAAATATACTTGCAGGCAAAATATTAATAGCTGGCTAGATGTAACCTTTACTCTTAATTATGGATGGTGATCATCCTGGAGTCTTCAGCCAGATTTTTTATCATGGATGGCTACATGGAGAATTTGTGCTTTGCCCTGATTTAGGGAAATATCTGGGACATGAATACTTTTTCTACTAAAAAAATCATTATTACCCATAGGGATAGAGAGATTAACACTTTATTTCTTTGGGGATATTGCAGGCAGAGTCCCCTTTTTCCATTTTCTTTCTTAGGAAAATTTCATTGCCACAAGAAAGTTTCCCTCAGGGCTATTACAAGACCATTTTGCTTTCCTGTAGAATTCAAAAAATTGTGCTTTTTTGGTCCTAGTGCTTCTTTGCAACATTTTTTTCTTATTAGTCAGGCTGGCTATCACTACTCTTTTCCAAAGCCTACTGCCAAACTCATCAATTTCTATTCCCCAACCCTTAAGGATTCGTTTTTGTCCTTTTCACTAAAAGAAACATCCTTTATGCATCTGTGCATATTTTTTATTTTAATTTTTTGGATCACAACAACAGTAGGGGAAAGAACACGCATATAGCTTTAAAAAAAAAAAAAGGGTATTCAATTTATTGAAACTAAAAAGAGAAAACAGTTCACCCATGTCTCCCACCCACCAGCCCCCGCCTCTTGCAACCACCAATCTGTTCTCTGTGTCTATGAGCTTGGTTTTTTTTTTTAAGATTCCACATATAAGAGAGATGGCACGGTATTTGCCTTTCTCTGTCTGACTTATTTCACATAGCATAAAACCATCAAGGTCCATCCATGTTGTCACAAATGTCAAGATTTCATTCTTTTTCATGACTGAATAATATTCTATTGTATGCATACACAACAATTTCTTTATCCATTTATCCATCAGTGGACACTTAGGTTGTTTCCACAGCTTGGCTATTGTAAATAATGCTGCAATGAACATGGGGGGTATATATCTTTTTGAATTAGTGTTTTTGTTTTCTTTGGATAAATACCCAAAACTGGAATTACTGGAACATTTGGTAATTCTATTTTAAATTTTTTGAGGAAACTCCATACTTTTTCCATAGTGATTGCACCAATTTACATTCCCACCAACAGTCCACAAAGGTTCCTTTTTCTCCACATCATCACCAACAGTTCTTATTGCTTGGCTCTTTGATAATAGCCATTCTAATAGGTGTGAGGTAATATCTCATTGTGGTTTTGATTTGCATTTCCCTGATGATTCATGATGTTGGGCATCTTTTCATGTACCTGTTGGCTACCTGTATGTCTTCTTTGGAAAAATGTCTATTTAGATCTTCTGTACATTTTTTAATTGGATTGTTTGGTTTTTTGCTATTGAGTTGTATGAGTTTTTTTGTATATTTTGAATATTAGTCCCTTATACAATTTGCAATTATTTTCTCCCACTCAGCAGGTTGCTTTTTCATTTTCCTGATGGTTCCCTTTGCTGTGTAGCTTTTTAGTTTGATGTAGTCCCACTTGTTTATTTTTGCTTCTGTTGCTTTTGCTTTTGGTTTCAGATTAAAAAAATCATCACTAAGACCTATGTCAAAGAGCTTACCATCTATGTTTTCTTCTAGGAGTTTTATGGTTTCAGGCCTTACATTCAAGTCTTCAATCCATTTCGAGTTAATTTTTGCATATAGTATAAGATAGTGGTCCAGTTTCATTCTTTTGCATGTGGCTGTCCAGTTTACCCAACACAGTTTCTTGAGGAGACTGTCCTCTACCCATTGTATATTCCTGGCTCTTTTGTCATAAATTAATTGACTATATCCGTGTGAGTTTATTTCTGGGTTCTCTATTCTGTTCCATTAATCTATGTGTTGGTTCTTATGCCAATACCATACTGTTTTAATTGGTACAATCTTTTAACATAGTTTGAAATCAGAGAGTGATGCCTCCAGCTTTATTCTTTCTCTAGTTTGCTTTGGCTCTTCGGAGTCTTTTGTGGTTCTCTACAAATTTTAGGATTATTTGTTTGATTTCTGTGAAAAGTGCCATCAGAATTTTGACAGAGATTGCATTGAATCTGTAGACTGCTTTGGGTAGTATGGACATTTTAACAATATTAATTCTCCCAATTCATGAGCATGGAAGATCTTTCCATTTATTTGCCTTTTTCAAATTCTCTCATTAATGTCCTGTAGTTTTCAATATACAGGTCTTTCGTCTCCTTGGTTAAATTTATTCCTATGCATTTTATTATTTTTGATGCAATTGTAAATGGGATTGTTTTCTTAATTTCTCTTTCTGATAATTCATCATTAATGTAAAGAAACGCAACAGATTTTTGTGTATTGATTTTGTATCCTGAAACTTTACTGAATTCATTTGTTAGAGTTTTCCATACATCATATCATGTCATCTGCAAATAGTGACAGTTTTATTTCTTTCTTTCCAATTTGGATGCTTTCTATTTCTTTTTCTCCCTAATCACTCTGGGTAGGACTTTGGAATACTAAGTCGAATAAAAGTGCTGAGAGTGACATCCTTGTCTTGTTCCTGATCTTAGAGAAAAAGTTTTCAGCTTTTCACCACTAAGATGTTAGCTGTGGTCTTGTCATATTTGGCCTTTTTTTTATGTTAAGGTTTGTTCCCTCTATACACAATTTGTTGAGAGTTTTTATCATAAATGGATGTTGAATTGTTTTGCATCTATTGCTGATGCTTTTTTTTATTGCATCTATTGAGATGATCATATAATTTTTATCCTTCATTTTGTTAATGTGGTGTATCACATTGACTGATTTGTGGATATTGAATCACCCCTGTGTCCCTGAATAAATCCCACTTGATCATGTTATGTGATCCTTGTAATGTATTGTTGAATTTGGTTTGCTAATATTTTGTTGAGGATTTTTGCATTTATGTTCATCGGGGTATTGGCCTATAATTTTCTTTTTTTGTGTGGCATCCTCATCTGGTTTTGAAATCAGGGTAAAAGTGGCCTCATAAAATTTGTTGGAAGAATTCCACCCTCTTCTATTTTTTGGAAGAGTTTGAGAAGGATTGGTATTAATTCTTCTTTGAATGTTTGATAAAACTCACCAGTGAAGCCATCTGGTCCTGGACTTTTGTTTTTTGGGAGGTTTTTGTTTACTGATTCAATCTCCTTGTTAGTAATCAATCTGTTCAGATTTTCTATACCATCATGATTCAGTCTTGGCAGGTTGTATGTTTCTAGGAATTTCTTCATTTCTTCTAGATTGTCCAATTCGTTGGCACATAACTGTTCACAGTAGTCTCTTAGGATCCTTTGAATCTTTTTATACCTTTTTTTCTTTTGTTACTGTTTAGCTGTTCTTCTGGTGGTAGTCTCACAGAGAGAATATTGACACTCAGCTAGATGACCACAGGACAGTGGATTCTGGCCCAGAATTGTAACTTCAAATGGTATTTCTTACTCTACTCAAAACTGACTTACAAAGGGAGAAAGAAAGTCTTACTTTTCTGTCTCCCCTCAAAGCAAACATAATGTGATTCCTAAATCAACATTCCATGTATATAAAGACATGTATTTGGCTATTATGCATCAGCTATCTCTCTTTTAAGAGGATAAAGAAATAATCTGACATGTTACTTCCATTTGATGCAGTATTGTCACATTATTTATTAGTAATCTGTTATCCAAACTTGATGAGACAGGAGTCTAGCATTCATCTTTAATGAAAAGTCATAATGAAGGTTTATTGAATTTTAAGGGAAGAAAATACCTAAAGCTCTTACTGACAGTGTACTAGATAGCTGTGTACATTTCTTTTTGCCCTTGGGTCTCTACTCAGAGATCCTAGGAATTCCGTGTTGGCCACATACATCTCCCAGCTCACAATACCCACCGTAGAAAGGAGGAACATGACATGGCCAGTTTAGAAATGGGGACGTGCAATGGAGCCACCTTGATTATGGGTGACCAAGTGATCTATAGCTGGTATGAGTCCCAGGAGTGACCTATACTTGGGAAATGTCTGGTCCTCTGAAGTCTGCAAGGGATCAGGGTAGAGCCTGGGGGAGCAAGTTGCTTATTTAGGCATGGAAGCCTGAAAGCAGTGTCCATGCATATTTAGACTACTGCATATTCAGTGCTATTAGACACCTCACACCTGAGTCAAAGGGGTTCAATACATATTTACTGGATGGATGAATGGATGAACGAAAAATGTCTTGATATGTCTGGTAAAATGGTGGAACAGATGCCATAGAAATCTGAGTGCTTAAAAGATTAAAAAAGCTTCTGGAAGATAAGATACGTTCAGGGAAGTGAGAAGACTGTTCCTTCACTTGTACTGCTGACTTGTGTTAGAGGAAATTACATAATGATACAGAAATGGTAACGTTAAGATTCTTGGTCTCCAATATCAAGAGAAACCTCCATGCTGCCTAAATGCTAAGGATCTGGGCTCATCCATTCTCCACAGCAGCTATTTCAAACTTGCTCCACTATCCTCAAGACTTCTGCCTACTTCATTTTGTACAGAAAGACTTGCTGCCAATTTTACAGAGAAAACAGACACCATCTAGCAAGAGAAATAATCTCATCTGCTTGACATGCCACGTAGAAATACGTCAAATGGGAGTTTTATCCCTCTCAGTCCAAGTCTAATCTCAATACCCTTCTATTCCACCACTTCAAGGAACTCACTCCTTCTATTATCTCTCTTTTAAAAATTTTTAGAGTTTTATTGAAGCTCTTTATTGAAACTCAGTCTAATCTCAATACCCTTCTATTCCACCACTTCAAGGAACTCACTCCTTCTATTATCTCTCTTTTAAAAATTTTTAGAGTTTTATTGAAGCTCTTTATTGAAACTCTTTTATTGAAGCAATAAACTGTACATATTTAAAATGTACGATTTAATAAGCTTTGACGTATATCTACACCTCTGAAGCCATCATTACAATTAAGATAATGAACATATCTATCACCCCCAAACATATCCTCATGTCCCTTATAATCCCTAACCCCCATTTCTCTCTCTTCTTTCTCCCCTACAACGGGCAGCCACTGACCTGCTTTCTGTCACTGTTGATTAGTTTGCATTTTCTAGAGTTTTACACAAAGAGAACCACACAGTAAGTATTCTTTTTTGGGCTGGCTTTATACCTTCACCTACAGATGGACATTTGGGTCGTTTCCAGTTTGGGGCTGTCACAAATAAAGCTGCTATGAACATTCTTGTACAAGTCTTTGTGTGGATGTATATTGCTTTTATCTTGGGTAAATACCCAGGAGTGAAAGGGCTGAATCATATTCACTCTCTGGTGTGTATGTTTAACGTCTTAAAGAAACTGCCAAGGGTTTTCCCAAGGTTGTTGTACCATTCTATATTTCCTCAAGCAGTGTAGTAGAGTTCCAGCTGCTATACCTCCTGGCCAACACTTGGCATGGTCAGTTTTGTTGATTTTAGCCATTCTCCCAGGTGTGTAGTTATATCTCATTATGGTTTTAATTTTCATTTCCCTGATGACTAGTGAACATTTTTCCCATGCTCATCTGACATCAGTATATCTTCTTTGGTGAAGTATCTTTTAATTCTTTTGTCTGTTTTTTATCAGGTTATTTGTTTACTTATTGAGTTTTGAGAATTCTTTATATATCATGGATATAAGTCCTTTATCAATTATATGATTTGCAAAATATTTCTTCCAGTCTGTGGAATTCTTTCCATTCTGTTAGCAAAGTCTTTCAAAGAAAAAAATTCTTAATTTTGATGAAGTCCATTTTATCAATTTTGTCTTTTATGAATCATGCTTTTGTTGTCTTATTTCAGAAATCTGTGCCTAACTCGAGATTACAAAGATTTTCTCCTAGAAAGATTTAGGTTTTACATTAGGTCTATGATTCATTTTCAGTAAATTTTTATATATGGATCAAAGTTCAATTTTTTTGCATATGGATATTCCATTTTTCCAGTATCATTTGTTGAAAAGACAATTCTTTCTCCACTGAATTGCCTTTTCACCTTTGCTGAAAATTGATTGACCACGTATTTGTGGGTCCATATCTGGACCCTCTATCCCCTTCCATTGATCTATTTGTCTATGATAATGCCACCCTGTCTTGATTACTATATTCCATTCCAGTTATGTCAGAGACCACCACTTGCCAGACTAGGAATTGTTTTCTTTTTGGATCAGGTTCCCATTTATGGTCCAGTCAGCTGCAGCTGAGCATTGGAGGGAGCATCCTTGCAAAGTACAAAGCAGGACTGCTGAGGACCAGCTCTCTGTGTGGGCTGAGGGCAGGGCAATTTCCTTTAAAATATGCTATGATTATACAGGCACCAGGCTCTATCCTGACAACATCCCACTCTCTCTCTGCATCCAGTTTTACTCAATAAATTTTTCACACTGTAGATCTTTCTAAAATGAAAATCTGATCGTATAATTTCCTTTTAAAAATCCAGTAATGGTTTCCCATTGCCTTTAGGGTAAAGTCCAAGTTTCTTGACCTTTGTGATCCGACTTCTGCTTCTTCCAGTTTCAATTCTTACCACTCCCCACTCTCCACTTGCGTGCTATACTCAGCCATGTGAATCACTTGCCATTCCCCAAACATGCCATACTCTCTGGCTCGTCTTGGGCTTTTTTCATGTTGCCCCATCTGCATAGAATGCTTTTCCTGCCACTCTTTTCCTCCAGCTAGCTTTTATAAGTCTTTTAGTTCTCAGGTTAGATATAACATCAATTCAGTCCAGCAAATATTTATCAAGCAACTAATGTGTTAGGAACTAACACGTGAGTAAGGAATGTAATATGAACATCTAACATATCCTCATGTAGTATATAATCTAGAAGAGAAGGTGGGCATTAAGCAAGTAATTATAATAAAATACATATCTACAATGATGTAGAAAATAATATACAGTAAAATCATGTTCCCTGATAATGCAAATCAGACTGTAATACATCTGGCCATTAATTCTATCCTCTGCCCAGTTCTCATTTTCTTTTCTTTTCTTTTTTAATGATCTACCTGGCCAAGTTTACTGCTCAGAGAAGCCCTCCTTTTTTTTTCTCTCATTTTTTTCCGGTGAGGAAGATTGGCCCTGAGCTAACATCTGTTGCCAATCTTCCTTTTTTTTTCTCCCCAAAGCCCCAGTGCATAGTTGTATATCCTAGTCGTAAGTCATTCTAGCTCCTCTATGTGTGATGCTGCGACAGTGTGGCTGGATGAGCAGTGCGTAGGTCCATGCTCAGGATCTGATCTGGTTAACCACGTGCTGCTGAAGCAGGGTGGGCAAACTTAACCACTCAGCCATGGGCTGGGCTGGCCCCTGTCCAGTTCCCATTTTCAAATTCGGCTGGCTAAAGCTCTTAACTTGGGATAGTGAGAGGCAAGGTGGAATGGAGGAAGTGGGATTCTGCATTCCCAGTATTCTCCTAACTCAATCTTCCTGGATTAGGCAGATGAAATGGGTGCCAAGCAACTGGGAGATTCCTGGAATCGGTGCTGTGATCCTGGAATTCCCAGCTAGTCGTAGGACCTAGAATCATTCCCAGTATATTTCATCTGGAGAAGTCAAGTGCCAGCAGATTGCTCCAAGCTCTAGCTGAGCCCAGGATGGATTTTCATCACACAGTCAGACCCCTGGAACTCTAGCCAGCAAACTGTATAGGTTCATGCCAGTCATTTCACTCACTTCATAATACTATGACCTTGTAATTTATGAAATCAAATTTTGGGGCCCTACTTGTTTTGTCATAGTGGGGTTTACTGTGCACGTAAGATGAGTGTGACAAAGGGAAAGCACAGAGTGCCATGTGGGTGTGAGGGAAGGGGCGGAGGAAAGCCTCTCTGAGAGAGGGTTATTTGACTGACACTTCAGCAGTGAGTAGGAATTAACCCAGGAGAAGGAGTGGGAAGATGGTTCTAGGCAGACAGAGCCTACTCCAGGAAGCCTTCCCTGGTCCCCAGATTAGCCTAAGTCCTCCTCCTCGGTGTCTTCAAGGCCCTGCTGGGTGCTGACTCCCATCTTACACTTATCACACATATCACAGTAGCGCGTTCTTTATTATTATTTTTTTTAATCTCTCTCCATTAGACTGTAAGCTCCATGAGGGCAGGGACTGAATATTTAGGACCCAGAAGCCTATCAATTGCCTTTGTGTGAAGTAGAAAAGAGGAATTAGTGAAAGACCTTCTCTGGGCAGAGGGACTGAAAAAGGTGCAGAAGAATTAGAAATAGGCTGATGCAGGCCCACGAGTACAAGGATTGCTCCACAAGGAAAGGGACTTTTGTGGAAAGAAAAGAACATCTTTTCCTGAAGAAAGATTCAGCCTTGCACTAAGGGGCATGACTTGGTGAATGGAGAACAGGCTGGATTTTAGTCTCCAGTCACTGCTTGGCTGAGTGTCTTTGTGCAGTGCGCAAACTCTGCAACTGTACATAGAAACCCCATGAATTTTTCACTACAGTCTCTGCAGTGACTAGTAAAGGACCTGGCACACGGTAGGTAAATATTTAAAAAATGTTCCATAGAAATAAATGCTTAGACTAGGGATCCCAGTGCTGCCTCAGTACCATGTGTATTCTAGATTGTCAGCTATGGCTATGGAGGTGCCTGGTAATAAATGGTGGTGCCATGTGGGAGGCAGTCATATCCAGCGGAAGGCTCACAGTGGCCACTGAAGATAGCCTGTCATATCAGGGGATTAACGAGGTAGCTGGTAGGACCAGTTCCTGAGTAAACACAAGAATCCCTCGAGGAATTCTGTGGGGGTTTAAAGGGTCCTGCAGTGAAAAGTGGTGACAAAGCCCAGTGAAGGTTATTTCTGGTTTACTTTAGAAGCAAAGAATACACTTGTGTATGAACTATCCTCTAATGTCCTGTATCCCTTGGGAACTTCTCTCAGTTATAACAGCCTGAGCAGAGTAGGAATTGAGGAGACTAAAGCTTGACATAAGTTTTGAACTTGGACTGTAATGATACACTGGGGTAACAACTAAGTTTATGAAAGTCAGTTTACCAAAACAGAATCAGAAGAGTTTCTAAAAATGTCAGGTAGTTATTCTAAGATATCACTGATCGAAAGATATGCCATTACCTTATGAACCCCTAAGAAAGAAAAAAAATGCCCATTCAAACTAAGATTTATAAAACACATCTTGATTTCAGAGGTGTTACAATATTTTTAGGAAAGCGTTACAGCATTGATGAAATATGGATTATAAAATACTCCATCTTTTTGTGGTTTTGATATATTGTTACATATCTTTAAGGAAAATACTGAAAGAGTTATTTTCCTGATGAGAGCAGACTAGTGGTTCAAGTTCCCTTGACAGGTACATCTACATGGCAGAGTGCAGTCTGCTATCAAAGTTTCATGACACCATCTGTCAAGATCATTTTCATATAATTCCTTGCTCATTGATCAAATAATTTCGTGTTCCTGGCACCCTTCTCCTCAGGGGAGAAAATGTATTGAGCAACCTGCCTGAGTATTTCATTATGCTTGGCAGTCAAAACTTTTATTGTAAATTAATATATCAACATGTGATTTATACATTAGTTTCATATATTTCATGCATCTGAACTTGATCAACTCTGGCCTGATTCTCAACCTGCAAAGCTTAAGAGTCAAACCCTGGAGGAAAATGACTCCACATTACCATTACCATGGGAGGCTCTGGTTGAACAATAGGCGGACCTCTTTCTTTGTCAACTTAAAAGTGAAAATAGCACTTTGAGCAAGTGACTCTTGATCTATTCGACCATAAGATATTTGAGAGCTAAATGTGTTCTATTTACCTTCACATCTTCCAAGGGGCCCAGCACAATGCTCGGAACATTGCAGGCCCTGCGTGAATGTGAGAAGACGGGATGGCTCTGCCTTTTCAGGGGCATCTTTCACATGTGCCTGGAGACCATAGTCATTTTATGTTGAGGGTGGAGTCTGGCAATCAGGAAGGAATCTGACAGAGAGTTTGTAACAGAAATTTTAATGTCCTGGAACAAAAAGAGAAATGGATAAGAAAAATAAAGATAACATTATCGCATTGTATTTCTAGACCTGTATTTCTATTTTGGACTAAATGTTCCCTAAATCTTTTTTTTTTTTTTTGGGAGGAAGATTCCCCTTGAGCTAACATCTGTATTTGTATGTGGGATGCATCCACAGCATGGCTGATGAGTGGAGTAGGTTCATGCCTGGGAGCTGAACCTGTGAACCTGGGTCACCAAGGCAGAACACACAGAACTTTAACCACTCAGCCACGGGGTCAGCCTCCTAAATCTAATTTTTAAAGGTTGTCACCACCATTCCTTTTCTTCTTACAACATATTTAGAAAATTTAAGTAAATGATGTATGATAGACATTTTAATGTTCATTTTGAAGACATTTAATTTCAGGTACAATTAAACTAGAGATATCAAAGTCCAATTTCTAATTAATGCCACGTAGTTAAAGGAACACATTTGTTCAATTATATCTCCCAATTATTGATTACGAAGGAAATCAATACATATAATGCAATACATTGGCTTACTATTTTATGCTCATTTTCTTTAATAAAGCACATGGGATGGCTGAAATTACAGATGCCCCTTTTCCTTGGATGGATCTCAACCAAATATTTTGGAACATCTGGAATCTTTCACTCTGGAAAATATAAACAATAAAGGCATTTCTCAAATTTCATGTGTATGGAAGTTTGATGGAGGCCTAGTGAGGACTTTCTTCTTACCAGCAGAAGGCTGGCTGGTTAGTTGCCAAGAATCCTTGAGTAGTGGCATTTACCTATAGCCTCGGATTATCCTCTCACCCTTTTGAGTCCAGTTGCTTGATCTTGTCTGGTTTCCATAGTTGATCAGACTCAGTGCTATTTCCCCTTCTTTTCTTTTCATTTACTCTTGAACCCACTGCAGCG
Organism: Equus quagga; assembly: GCF_021613505.1. Lineage (NCBI taxonomy): Eukaryota > Metazoa > Chordata > Mammalia > Perissodactyla > Equidae > Equus > Equus quagga. Next base: position 26,038,952 of record NC_060284.1, on the reverse strand, counting down.
GGCTGAGCCACTCCACTGACCTTGTTCTTACCAGGGTCACCAATGATCTTGTACAACTACATTTCCTAGCCTCATCTGCAGTTAAGTGGGGCCACTTACTTACTTACTTACTTACTGCCACAACTAGAGTGCTGACTAGTGGAAAGTGAGAAGTGATGTGTGTCATTTCTGGGCTTGGCCATTCCAACTTACTGCCCTCATGATTCTCCACGTGTGCTCTCTCTTTGCAGAGGATCCATTAGAAGACTTTAAGACTTTATGGAATGGCAAAGTCATATGATAGAAGAAACTTAAGTGCTTGAATAACTGCTCCAAGGTCTCCTCTCTCCTTCCCACCGACTGCAGCGAGTGTGATGTGAATAAGAAATGAAACTTTGCTGTGTTAAGCCATTGAGATTCGGGGGCGCAAATCTCAGCGTCTTGACACAGTGAAGTTTCACTTCTTATTATGTGTTAGAGTAGTATGCTGTTAGCCAGCCCTGGTGGTCTAGTGGTTAAGATCCGGTGCTCTCACTGCCACGGCCCAGGTTTGCTTCCCTATTGTGCAACCACACCACCCGTCTGCCGGTAGTCATACTGTGGTGGCTGCCTGTTGCTGTGGTGCTGAAAGCTATGCTGTGGCTATTTCAAATACTGGCAGGGTCACCCATGGTGGACAGGTTTTTCAGCAGAGCTTCTAGACAAAGACAGACTGGGAAGAGGCACTCTGGCCACCCATTTCTGAAATAATTGGCCATGAAAACCCTATGAATAGCAGTAGATGTAGCTCTGGAAGATGAGAGGATGGTGCAAAGAGACAGGGCACAGGGTCACTAGGACTCCAGGGCACTAACAACAACAAAGTAAGCTTGTCACCGCTACTTCCTTGGTTTCCACGATGCTACACTCTTGCCTGAACACCCTCGTAGCCCTTTATTTCCTATTTTCTTGGACTTCTCCCCTACTCATTCCTAAAACACATTTTGTCTATGTTTCCATGGCTTGCTGTTTTCTTTTTCTACATATGTTCTGTGAACAAGGCCATATATGCTCCTGGTCTACTTCTGATATGCTGATGGATTAGAGTGGTTAAAGGTGTTCCTAAATATTAGAAATAATTTTTACTAAATATGTATATACTAAACCTATTTATGCAATGTTTTACAAGGTTTTGTTTTAACTCCGATTCTGAAATCTTTACTGTCTGTTTCCTCATCTCCCTCATTCCCAGGTAAATTGAAAGTTGATTGTATCTTTTTGTCAGTTCTTTTATTGGATAATAAAAGCTTCTTATTCATTCAACTACTATTTATTGAACAGATGCAAGGAAATGTCTTATTCCTCTTTTTGCTGATAATGCCTAGTACAGTGCCTTGCACAAAGTAAGCAATTGCTAAGTGTTGGTTGACTTGAACAGAATTATTTATTGCACATCTGCTGTGTGTAAGGTTCTGTGCTGGGATTAGTGCGAGACAAAAATAAATATAAGGCTTGGTCTCTGTTTACCTCTGCATCTCTCTCTATGTCAAACATCCTCCTACCACTCCCCTCCGGCCCCCCCCCAGTTAACACACATATTGTAATATTTGCAGTTCCACAAATAAGACTACCTTACAGTTTTGGTACTCAGAGGTGGGTCCAGAACTAGTGAGGTCCTAAGATAAATCCAAAACTTGATTTGACTTTATTACTAGGATAGTAGATTAATCAATATTTCATCTTTTCTTTTTGCCTGAAATTCAGATGCATTGGAATGTGGAGAATTACCTGTTTTTATCCAACATTAAGCTGCATTTTCTTTTTGATTAGGTCATTTGAGACCACAGCTTACTTTGTATCTTTTATTGGGTAATTCCCTTCACTGGAATAACTAATGGATTCACATATTGTGCTAACATTGTCAGATTTCAACATATTAACCATAGCCAGGTCTTGCTTTCCTTTTCTTTTTAAAGATTCTTCACCAGGTGTATTTATCAGAGCATTAGTTTATTACAGTGGGTAGATGTGCTTTGTGCATTTTCTCTCAGGGTCAAACTGTTTTCCATGTCTTGATTTTCATTCTCAACTGCAATTTCTTTGTAATGTCTTTAAATATTTTGGCACTGAGCCACCTAACTAGTCCTTGGGTTTTTCTAGTTGCCTGTATTCTTTTTTCATTTTGCATTACCTTATTCAAGCTTTCTGCCCTTACCAAGTTCTCTCCCACTCATAGAAAGTTTTTTAACTTCTATTTTGTTTACAAACAGCTTCATCAACTATTGCTACTTTTACTATTACTTATACTACTGTTACTATTTCTATGGTATTACAGTTTAGTTGCTGAATTCTAGTATAAACAAACAGCTTCATTAGTGAGAGAAATTTCTGATCACGGTTGAGCCCTAAGTGGTTCCGTTTGCTTCTAGTATGATGTCTTCACATCAGTCAATCAGTGGTGTACATTCACAACAGACGAGTTTTTGTCGTTGCTGGTAACTGCTTTTGTAGCGATACAATGTGAGAATTTCCACAGTACATAATAATTTTATGTACTGTAAGTTCAATAGTAAACTGAGAATGTCCAATTTTAATGGATTCTGCAGATGAAATGGTCCAAAGGTCACTCCCCTCAACCGACTGAAAATATATATACATTTATATTTTGTTTACTCATTTGTGTAAATAAAGAAGGAAAATTTGCATTTTGAAAAAGCCCAAAGAGCTCTGTGATGTTAAGATAATTACCTAACCTCTGTTTGCCTCGTTAGGTTGTAATAAAATTGAATGAGTTAGACCAAGGCTTGTTACACAGTAAGCACTCACAAGTGTTAGGTATTATTATTAACTAATGCAGCAAATATAAATATCTGTTGTTTGGAATCTATGTTTGCTGATAATGATGACGAAGTCACCGTCCTATAGGAAAGAGAATGTTTCTCATTCTTTTCAAATAAATGCAATTATAGTATACTCCTCTGAATGCCAATAACATCTTGAGGGTTTGGAGGAAAACAGTTTATGATAGCTGCTAAACTGACGAAAACATTTTTTTTTTCTTAAATGAGAAAACAGAGATTCAGAAAAGCCAAAGAATTTATTAAGGGAGGACTAGCAGATTCCTCAAGAACTTTTGGTTCATGTCAAACATGTTAGCAACTTCTTGTTTGCTCAGTTGAAAAGCAAAGAGAATAGCCCCTAGTCAGTGTTTCTCAAAGTGTGGTCTATGAGACTCCGTCCTCAGACTCCTGCAGTGGATGCATGGTAAAAAGGAAGATTTCCAGAACTCTCTCGGGACCTACTGATTCTTTCCAGGGTTAATCAGTATCTCAGGGGTTTCTTATATATCTTTAATTTGGAGACCCATGGCACACTCAGCAATGCAGGGATAAAGCATCCTTACAGAATCGAACTGGCCCAAACCCAGGGCACATTGTAGGGTAGCCCATTCGGCTAATTAAGATGCCACATTTGAGGCTTTGCCTGGCCATCAAGCATCTCCCAACAATTGGTCCCCTTAAGATCCAAAAACCTTCCTCTGCCCATTACTCTACAGTTGTGACTGGCAATCTTGAGATCTTTAGCTGTTTTCCTCAACAGGAGAAAAAGAGAAGGAATTCTGGCACGCCAGTGATTGTGGAAATCAAATATGGGTCTGTTCCACCTTAAAGGGCCTAGGCTTGTCTAAGTGTTTGGGTCTTGCAGAGTTTGGGCACCACCATATTTGGAGCGTGCCTACTTTGGGGCGGGAACCTCCTTGAGAGTGATTAGGTCAGCTCTGGGGGAGGTGACCTTGTTTGGTTTCTGGCACCCGAGAACAGTGGTGCACTGTTGCCGCTGCCTCCGTTTGTCTAATTGGCCCAGACGCTCCCCCGGTGCGAGGCCGCCCCAGCGCTCGTCGCCGGCCACCCCCGCGGCCCGCAGCTCGGTAGAGGCGGGAAAGCCGCGCGCCTGCGCCGTGGGAACCGGGGCCGGAGGCGAAAAGCGGGGAGCGGAGGGGGGCCTTTGGAGCCTAGGAGCGTACAGAGCGGCGTGTGACGCGGGGACGCCGCGCGCTCCCAACGTCGCCCCGGTTTGACGCACACGGCACCAAACTGTGAGTTTCAGGGGTTATTTGGTCGGATTCACCGGGACCCGAGTGGGTTTCGGGCGTGTGGGCTGTGGCGGCTGCGGGACTGAGGGTGGCGACAGAACTTGGGGGACCCGGCCTTCGGCGCTCGGGGCCCGGGGAGCGACGCCCTAGGCTGGGTCCCAACCATCCAAAAGGACGCATTTTGCCGCACAGGCTAAGATGGCGGCGGCGGCCGAGGAGGCGGAGTTGGTGCTGCACAAGGAGCCCGGGCCCCGGGTTCGGGGAGGCGGCGGCCGCGGCGGCCGCGGGGGGCGGCGGAGCCTGAGGTGAGCGGCGGTGGCCGCCGCGGGGCGGGACTCGGCGGAGGTGGGGGCACTTTTCCACGGCGGCGTCGGAGGATCCGGTAGCGGACACAAAGGGGCTGAGCTGGGCACTAGACTTGGGGGTTTTGTTTAGTCACATGAAGCCGAGCAGCCAGTGAGCGGTCGGGGGAAGGGGCCGAGATCGGGCGGCTTGGGGAGCCTGGCGGTCGCCATTGCCATGCACTGAGTAATGGGGCGGTCCGAGAGCAGTCACCAACCCCCGTCGTCGGGGCTGCTCGGTCTGGGCCAGGAGCGCCAGCTCTGGCATTAACTGTCCACACCCCATAACGTGGGACCAGGACCGCATAGCCCGCCCCTCCCCCCGGTCTGCAAGATCTCGTGCCGCTAGGTGCCCGGGAGGTAACAGCAAGAGGTAAATCGCTCAAAGTGTGTGGGTTGCCAGGGGCTTGGTGGGTGTCCAGCTAAAGCTTTTTGCTTCTCCAGGTCTGATTCCCTGGCCTTTGTGTCCCTGGGAGCTTAATCTCTGCCAGACGAAAGCAGGTGTGCTCCACTTCTCCCGTGAACCTGAAGATGAGTTGTCCCAGACCCTTCTCAGTGATTGGAAACTTAGGTGGTGGAGCTAAAGGTTTCTTACCAGACTTCCGCAGACGACTCTCGTGTTGGGATCCATCCATGGTTTAGCACCATTAGTGGAAAACTTTTCTTGAACTGTTTTAAGTCATATTGACATAATTTTAGTTGTTACAGAACTTTTATGTTTAGACTTCAGATTTTGTGTGGTCGTTCAGAAGTACTGCACGAGGGGATAATAAACACAACCGGGGGCCTGAATGATGGTCCTGTTTTGTATACAACTTAAAAAGTTCAACCGCGATGCCAAAACACCATCATCTCTTCTGGCCATTCCTGACTAATGCCAGGCTTGTTGCATCTGGATGATAGATTAGATTTGCCTTAATAGTATATTGCTTCTCTGCAGTAGTTTAGTTACATTTTTCTGGTCCTTCAAGAAGGAAAGCATTTCAAAAAAAATAGACAACTCAAGTTACTCAAAGAAAGGAGACCTGCTCTTTGCCTTCAGTGCCATGTGTAAGTATCCAGGGAACTTGATGGCAGCAGTACTGCGTTGGTAGGTCTGGTAAGAAGAAGTTAGTTTTTATGAAGGAGTTATAATTTAGGAATTTCAATAGGTGAAACATGAAGGCTTGACTGGTATTAATGGAGTGATGTGTATATTGCTGTTAAAATCATGGCAGTGTAAGTTTTCGAATTTCTAACATAATGTAAAGTTATATGGCACTTACGTACTTTGTATATAGCTATTAACTGATATTTGAAGTACAAAATTTGGAAACAACTGTTTTGTTTTGGCCAGGTCACATTAACAAATTGATTGAAGAGATGTTTAAACACATTTAGATCACGAACTTTAGATCTCTGTTCAAATAGAAATTTGAACTTTTCAACATTATTTAAAACTTTCATTTTCCTTTTTTTCAGATATGTATTTTCCCCCTTCTAGCTTTTCTCCTAATAGAGAACAGTCTACTTGTATTAATGAATAGGAGATGTATTAACATTGACAAAATGTGTTACTGAATCATACTGTTTTACTCAGAGAACAACTATTCTCACCCTGTCTTTTACGGTACATTAAGAGCCAGAGATGATAAGTTAGTGGCATAATGGAAAATTGTTCCTCAACTTCTACCCCATTGCTCTTTTCATTGATCACATTGCTGGGATGAGAAGGTAACTGTGTATAACTAATAATGGTTAAAAAGTAAAACAAAGGAGTGTGTTTGGGAATACTTGTTAATTAGGTACTATTATATTAAATAGAACTTCTGTGACAGTAAGAAACTTTTGTTTAAGGTGATATGGTTACTTAGTTTTTAAAGTGAAAGAAATTAGACTTTCAGTGAAACAAATTCAGATAGAAAATACATTTCAGGTAATTTCAGAGCAATTTTGCTTTTGAATTTTGAGGTTTTCAAAAAGCAGTCTTGACCCAGAAATTTAAAAAAAACACAACAGCTTGATAAACTTCTTGGAAGGTTTGAAATAACTGCCATTACTACCAGTTATTACATAAGAAATGAGAGAGATACTGAAAACAGTGATGCTAGTGCCTTTCATTTTGTAATAGCATTGTGGTTGGATAAATGGACATGCCACTTACACTGGTCCTTGTTAAAAACAACTTGTTAAGTCTAACTACAACAATTACTACTGAGTAGTAGATCTGTAAATCTGTTAGGAAATTCAGCAAGCAGTAAAATCTGTTATGGGGGCTCCCACAGTTATCTTTAATTGCTTTGGTTATCAAATTTAGCAAAACTAGTTAAATTGTCTTGAGATTTTAAAGCTTTTGTGGGTCATTTAAGGTGCATTTAAATTATTGATTTTTCTAAGGAAGTTGATAAACTGTTTCTTAATTTTCAACACTATGTATGTGAGTGGATTTAATTACACTTTAGTCTTGTGATAATTAGGATTACTCGGATTATTTTTGAGTCTGTCACTTGCAAACATTAAACATTTTGCGGGTTTAGTTTGTCATTCAAGTTACAACAGGGAGAGTTTTGCTTGTGGTTGAATTGAGACTATTGGGTATCAGGAGGAGAAAAAGAAAGACTCAAGGACACTAAAAGTGGTGGGGAGACCTGCAATTTAGAGAAATTGGTTGTCAAAAAAGATAAAGTTCATCTTTCTCTCATCCCAAATGCACTGTTAGTGTTTAGGGTTACTTATTTAGACTCTTGTTTCAGGGTATGATTCCAAAGGAAAAGAATGGATCTTATTCTTGTAGGAATGCTTTTCTCGTGAGTACTTTTCAGGCAGATTGTAAGGCAGCTATACTTTGTACTGAATGCAGAAATTGGTATGATGAATTATCTAGCTCCAATTTTATAGAATACTAATTTTAGCAATCCTTTTAAAAAAAGTGTTTAAAGTTTTTTAAAATTAATAGCCCTATAAAATGAAATGTAAGAATAAAGATTGGCTACTATAATATTTTGGGTAGATAGTCAAATGAGCTGTAATTTTTTTACATTTATATGTTATCATTAATCTCTGGTATAGAGAATGTCTGTTTTGTAGATGGAGAATCTGTAAAATTTGAAAGTTATGAGATGTACCATTGCCTGAAGCAGTTCTAGAAGTAGTGTCTTTTAATTTAGGTTTATTAGATATAGCTGCTTTTAATAGTGTAAACAATTTACACCCTTGAATTTTGAGAGAATTGAGAATAATCAAACTGGTTCTAGCACTAGCTCACCCTGCTGGTTGGCTAAAGTATTTCTCTTCTTCCCCCTCTTAAAAACAAACACACTCTTAACGATCATTTGAGACCCAGAAGGTAGAACACCAAATTGAATTCGTAGTCTTTCTTCAGGGAGATGGAGTCTCCATGAAAAAGGTGTTTTCTCATCTCTAGGGCTCCAGTTGCTCGACTGTTAAATTTAATTTTTTCTTAGATGTGTCAAAGTTGAACTTTGGAATTAACTATTCTCTGAATTTACTGAGAACTCTTATGTGATTATGGGGAGTTAGTATGTTTTTGTTCTTTTAAATTCAAGATAAGACAGCGTTTGACAATTGAGAGATGGTAGCAAGAAAAACAGAAAGTGCTGTGAGATAACTTTCCAGGAGGAGAAAAGCAGAGGATTTCAAGAGGAAGAGAGGGAGGAGGATGCCAGGGTAAGAAGCAGCAGCAGTGTACACTTCCCTTGGATGGGGGAAAGTGAGACTAGGTTAAGATTAGTGTTTCTAAGAGATTTCCTTTGCCCTCTCTCTCTACTAATCTTTGCCCTACCTCTTCTGTCTGTAAGCTGTGGCCTTCCCGTTTCATTGAGATTCGTGAAACTGTGATCTTGTAAGTAACTTTGTGAAAACTACAGATAAGTGATTTGTTCCTTGAAATTTAATTGTATTAGCCTAGATTGTGATACAATTGAAGTTGGTTAGAGTAATAAATAGAGATTTTAGGGATTAAGCTTTTTAGTATGTAAGTCATTCATTGATGTTCAAAATACAGCTTTTAAAAAATTTTTTGTACAAAGAAACTTAAAGTATGCTGTGATCCAAACGGATAATTTAAAATAAAAAAACCTAATAAAGCGTTAGGATTAAAGTACTTTACAGTTTACATAGTATATTTACCGGTATTGTGTCAATTATTTATCTAGTTTTTATAAAAGCTAACAGTTTTATCTTTTCTTCCATGGTGTTTATCGTTTTACTTGAAAACTTAATGCATATCTTTTTCATCAGTTTTTTGAGGAAGATGTTAAATATAACTAGTACTTTCAAAACATCATTTATTGGGGAGAGGGTGATTCCCAATTATTGTCGAATGGTTTGTGAAGGTGGATAAAAGCCTTTCCAAAGTTAGAATTAATTGCCCGTTGCTTACTGTTGACTTACTAAATATTATACACACACATAAACTCATATATACATGTGTATATATACACACCCATGGAAAATCATGGTTGCATTTGTAATTATGTGTATATAAATAAAGAGGCAGAATGAGATAAAGTTTAAAAGTGTAACCTTTGAAGTAAAACTAGTGGGGTTAAAATCTAGCTGGGTGAGTACTATGCAAGTGGCTTTAACAATAATACCATCTTCATAGAGGTTTAAGGTGTACATTACATAATTCATGTAAAGTCCTTAGCTTTTTTGGTACACAGTGAATGCTGAGTAAATGTTAAATTTTAGAATAATAATAATAGCTATTACTCTTGTTTTAATTATTTTTTCTACACTAACTTGAAATTTTCACGTGGAGTGATTGGGAGTTGTATACTTTTGCTAATGTTCTGTTTTTAGACACATGTCTGCAGAGTCAAGGTTGTTATAAAGGAAGTCAGAGGCAGGCATCAAGAGTGTGTGTACCTTTTCCAGGTCTAGCAATAAAAGCTATAACCATGTTTAGTATTTCAGGAACACATTTCGTTTATGACTGCCAGCTGATGAAGAAATGCACTTGGGAATGAGTGCATTTTAGTGAAGTTATTTCCCAACCAGTGTGTTGGTTTGTCTTTGTTACAACATCCTGAATTTCTTCACTCTCCTTTAAATTTTTGACCAGGAGGATGGTGGTGTCCATTAGTAGAGAGAAGAGAGTGAGTGGGTACATGTATTTGTATGTAATGTACGTAGAAACCCCAGATGAGAGTGAGAGGCGGCTTCCACAGTAGCCAGGTTGAGGAGAGGCATGTTATCTTTCGTTGCTTAGTCTGAGTCAGGGGAATTTCCTTTTGCCTTTTTCCCCTCCACACTTTTCTTTGTTTTGTATATGCCTGTGCTGGTATGGTCTGAAACTTATTTCCCCTTTTGAGTTTTCTTCTACCACTTACTCCCCCCCAACACAAATTTTAAGCTTTTAAAAACAATTGTAAAAGACAGCTAGTAAAAGTAATTTTAAGTTCACATGAGGAGGGCTGTGAGTATGAAATATCAGAAGTTTCATATATGCTTAAAAAATGTTTTCAGCAGTTTGGAAAATGAAGGGGGGAAACGTCACCTATAATCTTATCACCATTATATAATCATTAGTATTAAAGGGAGATGAGACTGACTTTAAGCATCTACTATGTGTTGCTTGTAACAATACTGTGCATATTCCCATTTTACATGCAAGGAAACACACTCAGGTCACAAAGATAGTAAATAATAGAGCAGCCAAGTTTGAATCTTGATGTTGTCTTGATTCTACAGATGAAACCTTTCTATTCTGCCTTCCTGTCCTTTCTTTCTATATAGCTATGCTTTAATCTAATTATATAATTTGTAAGTTTTATCTCCTAGTTATAAAAACGTTTTTCTGCCTATCCTTATTTCAAGTGGTGTCTTATTGCCCGCATTGTTTATTCATACCACCAAATAAAGGTTCTTTGTCTTGGTTGCTGGACATTGGTACAATGATATTGGTCAAAATGGCAGCTGCCTTTTTCTTTAGTGAGTAACTGAGATGAGAAGTAATGTAGCTTAATCAGAACTAATACTCTGGGATTAGCAATGCTACAGATTTAATAATACTATCTGTCCTTTCTGGTGGGACCTTTAACTCAAAATTGTGTATATCTAAAATGTGGGTGACATTTTTGGTTTATAACCATCTGAAAACAGAACTTCTGTTATACTTTTATAGTTTGAAATACTTTAAGCTTCCTTGTTAAAAACCTTTAAAAAGTGATACTGAAATTGAATAGGTACTTAAATCCTGTTTAGTTACTTTTAGTAATTTCTAATGTAATAATCTTTAATTCATAAAAGGAAAAAAAGCTTAATATTGAATTCCTACACTCATTGAGTAGATGATATATATTAAAAGATAATTTGTGGGGCATTTATAAATAGATTGTATAGGTTAACAATAGAAACATGTTGAGCCACAAATGTAATTTAAAATTTTCTATAGCCATGTTAAAAAGTAAAAAGAAATAGGTAAAATTAATTTTATTAGTGTATTTTATTTAACTCAGTGTATCCAAAACATTATCATTTCAATATGTAAACATGATTGAGATATTTTACATTGTTTTTTTCCACACCATCTTCAAAATCCAGTGTATGTTATGTACTTAAAGCACATCTCAATTCAGACTACCCAGACTTCAAGTGCTCAGTAGGCACATTTGGCTGTCGTATTGGGCAGTGCAGATGTAGATAGTAAGTTTTGTACTAATGTGGAGAAAGGATAAAGTAGAAGTTGAACTAAGCCTTAATAAAGGATAGCTGAGAAAAGAGTGTGCTGAGGGAGAACATTCCTGAAAAGAAGTGATGGGAATTACAATAGGAGATAAAATTTGAAACCAGATGATAGAGTGGCTTGAACCCAGTTTGGGAAATTTGGGGAATGTGTGTGTATGTGTGTGTGAGTGATATGTTGGAGGGTGCGCAATCCATGTCTTGTACACGAGTGCTTGATGAATATTGAGTTAATATTTAAGTGAACTAATATGAGGCAGAATAAGAAAACCGCTGGAAGAATACTTGTATGGTGAGTGTTCTAAGGGGAAAGGGTTGCACTTAGGGGATATTGGTATTCTGTGACTAGCAATATATTGGAGAATGATCAAAAAGGATAAGAACTGAGAAAAGGTTTTTAGATTTGACCACTATTGGTGACTTGTTTTTAAATGTTTTATTTAGGTATAACTTACATCCAGTGAGATGCACAAATCTTGTGAGTACAACTCAATGAAATTTTACATATAAATACGCCCAGAAAACTACTACACAGATCAAGATATATAACATTTTCTGCACTGAAAAAAGTGCCTTGTGCCCCCTCCTATTAATTCCCCCTCACAGAAGTATTCTGACCTCTATCATAAATAAATTTGGCATATTTTTGAACTTGCTTATGGCATGTTTGTCCTACTTTCCAAGGGTGGTGAGAACTAATGCTTGAATCTGTCTCTTTTCTAGCCTTGTTTGGCATTGCTGTGTGAATTTGGAGGTAAATCAGATGATAGGTAGTTGGTACTAGGGCCCTTCTGGTTTTTTCCAGTGTGGTTTATGCCAAGGTCCTAGAGATGTTTCTTAGTTTTCATTAATAACCCCTTAAGGTTAGTTTTATGACTACAAAATTTGTTTAGAATGCAGAGATTTGAATTGCTTCCACAGATAACATAGTTGTCTGGCTTGCTTTCATTACAGTATTTGCTAGGCAGATAGCCAAGAAGTAGATAGAGGAGGTCTTGGATTGCCTCCTTATATAGATGCCTTTTGGATCCTCCTTAATAGTAGCTTCTAGGCGTTATGTAACTTAGCTTTCAGGCATTTCAGGTTACTTAATAAGGTATTTGAGTATTTCTGATTGTGGTTGTAGGGGTAGTTAATAAATTGATGTAGTTCTGTTTAAAGGTAAGTATCCACTCTCAACCTGAAAGATTTTGACATTCATTTGTGTGTAAAGAACTAGCATGTTCCCTTAAGGACAGTTGCACAAAAGTTTGAATGGTTAAAATATGTGAAGGCGGGGCTGGCCCTGTGGCGCAGTGGTTAAAGGCGCACGTTCTGCTTTGGTAGCCCAGGGTTCGCTGGTTCGAATCCCAGGTACAGACATGGCACCGCTTGGCGAGCTATGCTGTGGCAGGTGTCCCATGTATAAAGTAGAGGAAGATGGGCACGGATGTTAGCTCAGGGCCAGTCTTCCTCAGCAAGAAGAGGAGGATTGGTGGATGTTAGCTCAGGGCTAGTCTTCCTCAAAAAAAAAAAATCTGTGAAGGACACTTTATAAACTGAAAACTGAAATGGAATTATTAATCATGAATTTCACTTACAGTGCTTGAATCAGTTTTGTTTTTCAAATGGAATTAATGGTTACAGCTTTGTTTTTCATAAGAATTGAGCTCTTATTGTAGTGTAACAATTGGTGCCTTGGTGAGAAAGATTTATTTTGATATATGTATTATAATAAAGTTTTAAAATGTACATAACCATAAAAATATGTATCTTCACATTCTGGTGTGCCTAGTTTTGAGGAATAGATGTGTTTTGTAAATTGTGCAGAAATAGACATGAAAATACTTTCTCATTAACTTTTGGATTATGAATGCTTTTGAGTCTATGAATGAAAATATTTATATAAAGATGTTTTAAATTTATAATGTTTGCTTAATATACTCTTGCTGCAAGAATTTTAATAGTTGTCTTGAAGAAATAAAACCTTGTCTGTCAACTTTTCTTATGTAGGTTTTGTGTTTGTGAAGTATAGAGGCTAAAGCAAAATTGGTTAAATTAGACATTGAAAAAATTTATCTACAAAACGTTAAGACTTTAATACCTTTTTTGGGTTAGATTTAGAAAGTCACAAAACAAAATATTAACAGCTTTAAGAGATGACTTGTATGTGTAGAAAAAAATACATTTAAGGGTATATTTATTTTTGTGTTTTTTGACAAAAATGAATGTTATATTTGGATTTAGTTTTGGGAGATTTGATTTTTTGTATACAGAAAAACCTTGTTTGTATGGTTGTATTTTTCCTCAACCTTCACTTATTTTAATTGGATTAGTTATTATAAAAAATTCTCGGTACCTCACTAAGAGTAAGAGTGCAGATGTACAGAGCAAAGGATATGGTTCCTGTGCCAAAGAGCTCGTGATCTAAGGCACAACTTGAAGAGCAGTTAATGAAGAAGCATTTGAATTACTGAGCTGACACAAAATAATATGAATGGTGTGTAGTAAAACTGGATTAATTAATAAAGCTTCTTGGCAAAAATAATTTTTTATCTAGATTTTGAAGAAGTGGCATATATAGGTTGGTGAGAGGGAAAGGAATATCAGCTGGGGGGAAAGGTATATTAAAAAGCACAGAGATGGGAATGGTGGAATGCAGTCATTTTCCTTGCTTGAAGTAGAGTCTATTTTAGATTAATGTAATGAAAACTAAAGTTGATAAGATTGTGGTCTGAGCTAGAGGAATCTAAAGTTTGGATAAGAAAATAGAAATAAGGAGTTCTGCTGATGGCCATTGAAGAGAAATACATGAAGAAAAATGAGAAGGATTAGTAGCCAGATAGAACATAATTGGAGAAAAGATTGAAGTGATGAAGGTCGTGTAGAGATTATTATCTTGGTGGGTGAGTGGGGAAGGTATGTGAAGAGTAAGGATGGGCAATTTTAAAATAAAGCAGGTGAAATATGTGGCTCCTAACTTTGTAGTGCAAAGTTGGGATAAGAGTAGAACAATTTTATCATCTTTTGGTATTGAAAATAAATTTACTTGGACATACAGTTTGCAAATAAGTTATTAACACTAATTGAGGTACATCTGCCTTGTTCTATAAAAACTGATGAGCTTTTATTTTTTAAGTTTGATTTGAAAACTAAGTAAAACCCAAGGAAATTACACTATAGTGGTATTTTTCAAATTGCAAGTACTTTGAACTAAAAAAAAATTTGAGATGAATAGTAAGAAGAGTGTGTAATTGTGCTGTATTTTGAGTTATAATAGTACTTTTCACCATGGTTTAAGAGATGTTCTAGTTGGTATAGGAGTTGGGGAAAAAAGAGATGATAAAAATTAATAATCTGGACTACCAATGTTTAAATTTGTTTTAAAATGAATACTTCTTTTAAAATATAGGAATAGTTGAGAACATACTGCTTTTATAGGGGAAAAAAGATTCCTAAAATATATATATAAAAATATATATTCCTAAATATATATAGAAATATACATTTGTTACTTAATTTATACATATTTATTATTCTTACATAGAAATTTATGTTCCTAAAATATAGTTTCTAATATAGAAGAATTAGAAAAATAAGTTATACGAGTAAAATAATTTAAAAGATCTTTTTCTGCCTTTTTTTAGAGTTAGTAAATAGAACAGAGTTTGGGAGTTAATAGAGTCTTAGAGTTTTAATATAGTATGTAAGCCTTATTTTAACAAGTTTGTATTTTAACCATTCTCGCTGTTAATATAGACTGAACTTCAGTTGGTAAAGAAGTTAGGTTTCTGGCAACGTGGTAAAATAGGGAGGTAGATTTGACTCCATCCATTTTACCTGTTGAGGCAAATCAGCTAAAACAAAAGAGAATAGGTTGTCCCCTACGATCAATGAGAAATAGAGATTTTATCCACATCTCTGAAATTGGGAGTTTCTGTGTAGATAGTATGGACGAGAAGGGGTGACAGCAGAACTATCTACTGTTCCCTGGTTATCTGATGAACTAGTGGTGTGGGAATAGGAAGCTTGCCTGAAAACCCTGCTCTGAACCTCTTTCATAAATGGTTCTCAGCTTATACCTATTTGTGGCTGCAGTCTTCTTGGAAATAGACCCATCCCCACCTGTGTACGCTGCCTTGGGTCTCTGCAAGCTGAGAACCAATGAAAAATCACTACATGCATGAGGAGAGGCAGCAGTTTTAAAGGGGTGAGGACTCGGAAACCAAATCGACTATTCCATATACATTGATCCTACTGTAACAGCTCATACAGGAAAGAGGTGGAGGAGATAGAGATAACTTTCGGTGGCTGTGATGGACGCAAAATCTTATGCTGTGTCAATGTGAATGTCTTAATGCTGGCAGTGCCATTAACAGTGATACAAATGGCATCCTAGTAGGTGTCCTTTAATGTGATATTGCTTACCTAACCTCCTGGTTCATTTTATTCACCAACTTTCCTGTCAAGTTTGATTTCCCGATACTCTTCCAACAGCTTTTTCTTAATTTAACTGGAATTGATTTCTTACCCTTTCCCCTTTACAAATTGGGTTAAAAATTCATGCTGTGTGGTTTTATGAGTTTTATCTAAGTCAAAATGACACAAAAATTGAAAATAAAGGAATGGCAAAAATAATACTGAAACTTGCAAATTTCATTGATATCAAGCAAAGAATAAAACCTTTCTAGGCCAAACTTTTGAGTGAAAAAGTTTTTAATTAATAAAAAGTTAGGACTACTAAACAGTATCAGGCTTGAACTTTTGTGTGATAAAACTCAAATAGCATTGAAACATATGAATTATAGATTCTTTAGAGAAATTGATAACACCAGTTTCTTTAGGGGATTTTGTCGCTCAGAATTTAATAGATCAAGTAAACAAAAATTAAGGCTGTGAAGGTTTTTTTTTTGGTGAGTAAGATTGGCCCTGAGCTAACACCTGTTGGCAGTCTTCCTCTCTTTGCTTGAGGAATGTTGTCCGTGAACTAACATCGTGCCAGTCTTCCTCTATTTTATATGTGGAATCCTGCCACAGCATGGCTTGGCGAGTGGTATGTAGATTTGTGCCCAGGATCTGAACCCACGAACCCGAGGCCTCTGAAACAGAGCCTGCAAACTTAACCACTGTGCTACCGGGCTGGCCCCAAGGCTATAAAGATTTTGATAGCAGTATACTTTATTTAATAGATGTATGTCAAACTTTGTTCCCAATAGAGAATACACGTTCTTTTCAAATTCCTGTGAATTTTAAAAAAATTATCTTGGGCTTCAAAGAGAATCTGAAATTTTAAAACATAGAAATTGTATAGACCAATATTTTTTAACTACAGTTTAGTAAAACTAGATGTTAAGTTGTAACTACTTGGATGATTAAAACTCTGTGTCCTATTGGAACTCGAGGTTAAATTTCATACGATTTAGCAATGAACAACAAAGGACATGACACATAAAAAAACATCAAATATTAAATGAATATTCATTTAAACATGATAGATTAAATAAGCATTTACTTTGTTATCAATCCATACTAGAATTATAGTAATGGTTTTAAAAAAGGCATAGGATATCAAGGACAAAGAAAACTGGAGAGTTGATCACAGAAGTAAAACTTTGAAAGCTGGATAGCAACAAGTGGTAACTAACTTTGTAGGTCTCAGAAACAGAATTTTCTGCTGTTGGTGGGGAAGGCCTAGAGTTGATGCTTTAGGGCCCTGATGCTGTAGGACTCCTTCAGGAGTTTCAGGTACCTTGAAAGAATTGTCTAAAAGTTTGTAATAACAAGTAAGCAACACTCTTGGTGCCAGGAAAGGGTCTTTTAGCTTTATCCAGGTTTCTGTGATATTAAGAGGAAAGATCTCTCTACTTGAGAGCACTAGGCACAGCTCAAGTTAAGAGTGTCATACTGAAAAACAGTTGAGTAGAAATCTACGTGTTGAACTGGGAACCATCCCCAACCTCTTTCCCCCTCCTAGTTCTGAAAATACTTGGTGTCAGGTTCCTAACCCCAGATACGAGGTTGGAAGATTCATTCTGTTAGAGCAAACTAATGGTCAGGAAAAAAGACCAACAGATAATAACACATGAGGGCATATCCACCAAGGAAATGGCCCAGACTGATCATTTTACAGTGACACCTAACCATTAACATAGAACTTTTAGGTAACTTTTAAGTGTTTTATTTTAAAATATGAGATTAAGGATCAATAAACATTTGAGGATAACCTCAATATGTAAGAAAACAAGGAAATAGAAACAATTCATGAAGACAACTTCTAAAAAATTACTGATATCTTTGGATGTAAGAGGGTAATTGTTTCTTTGCAACAAGGATGCTATAAAATCCTTGGAACCTTTGGAACAAAGGATGCTATAAAAAAGCACTTCTCAGGAAAAAAGAGCTCTTAAATATTTAGCATATGAAATACTTAAAAGGGTTGGAAATATGGACTATGGAATACAGAAGAGTTAGAAATTTAAAATACTAAATGCTTAGTAGAAAGTTGGAGGATAAAATTGAAAAAATCTCCCACAAAGCAGGACCAAAAAAGATAGGAAGTAGGAGAAAGTAAGAAAATTAGAGGATCACACCTGACAAGTTCAAAATGTGAAAAATAAGAATTACAGAATGGGAGAAAGTGGATGGAGGAAATTAAGAATAATTGAACAAAAAACCTTGAGTTTCCTCATTTCTGAAAGGACTCACAGGAATCCTCAGCATAGTGACGAGAAAAAAGAACTACATCAAAGTACATCATGGTGAAGTTTCAGGCACCAGAAATAAAGGGAACGTCTTAAAAGCTTTCAATTATGGAGTGTGTAAAAAGAGATTACAAGCCAGTGACATTGGAAAGTAATTGATGATGGAATAATGCCTTCAAGATCTTTAAGGAAAGTTATTTCCAAACTGCTAATTCTGTAGCTTTCCAAGCTGTCAAATGTGGGAGTAGGCTAAAAGTATGAAACACACGAAGGTGTTAGAATATTTACTTCAAATGCGCTATATCTCAGGAAGTTACTAGAGGACATAGGCTCCATCAAAATGATGGGGTAAATCAAAAAGAGGAAGGATCCAGGAAATAGGATCTAGTACAGGAGAGAATGCCTAGGATGATGGTGAAGGGAGATCCAAGGAAGGTGGCTATGCAGCAGGTCTGAAGAGTAATCAGTTTAGATTGGGACGGGAGGGCAAAAGAATCTGGATGAGTATGTCTTTAGAAAAACACACAGATCCAAAAGAAATAGAGGGGATTTTTGTGACTATTCGTAAAAAGTATTTGTAGTTTTGTTTTTCTGTGACGTCTGTCCGGTTTTGGAATGAAGCTAATAATGGCCTCATAAAATGAGTTAAGTTGTGTTCTCTCCTCTTGCATTTTTCAGAAGTTTGAGGATTGGTGTCAATTCTTCTTTAAACATTTGGTTTAAAGGTTAATTTCACCAGAGAAGCCATCTCGTCCTAGTTGCTTTCTGAGAAGTTTTTTCATTACCCAGTCTCTTTACTTGTTACAGGTCTATTCAGATTGCCTATGTCTTCTTGAATCAGTTTCAGTAGTTTGTTTTTTTCTAGAATATTCGTTGCCATACAGTTGTTCCTAGTGTTCCGGAACAACTAAATACTAAAAAGGAAAAAAAAATTGTTTTTTCTCATTATAAGGTCAGTAGTGATGACCCTCATTTCATTCCTGATTATAGTAGTTTGTGTTTTTTTCCTTTGGTCAGTCTTGTTGAAGGTTTATCAATTTTGTTGATAATTTCAAAGAACCAGCTTTTGATTTCATTGATTTTTTTTCTCTGTTATTTTTCTGTTCTCTGTTTCATTTATTTCTGCCTTGATCTTTATTATTTGCTTTGTCTGTCTGCTTTGGGTTTAGTTTGCTCTTTTTCTGTTTTCTTGAGGTGGAAGCTTAGGTTATTGATTTGAGATCTTTTTAATGGAGGCATGTATAGCTGTAAATTTCCCTTTAAATACTGCTTTTACTTCATTCCATAAGTTTGGTGTGTTGTGTTTTTGTTTTCATCTCAACATACTTTGTAATTTCCCATGTGATTTCTTCTTTGTCCTATGGTTATTGGGAGTTTGTTGCTTCATTTTCACATATTTGTTAATTTCCCAAATTTCTTTCTGTTATTGATTTCTAGTTTCATCCCATTGTGTTTGGCGAACATACTTTGTGTGATTTCATTCCTTTTAAGTTTATTGAGAGTTGTTTTATGGCCTAACATGTAGTCTCTACTGGAGAAATGTTGGCTGTGCACTTGAGAAGAAAGTGTGTTATGCTGTTGTTGAGTGGAGTATTCTGTAATTGTTAAGTCTAGTTATAGTATTCAGGTCTTTTGTTTCCTTCTTGGTATTCTGTCTGGTTCTGTTTTTGAAAATGAGGTATGTAAGTCTCCAATTATTTTTGTTTGTTTGCTTTTGTCTGTTTCTCCTTTCAGTTCTATAAGTTTCTTCTTCATATATTTTGAGTCTTTGAGGAATATATGTTTATAATTAATATTTAATTCTTGATGGATTCACCCTTTTATTATAAAATGTCCTTCTTTGTCTTTAGTAACAATTTTTTTCTTAATGTCGGTTGTGTCTGATAAGAGTATAGCCACTTCAGCTGTCTTGTGGTTATTGGTTGCATAGCATATCTTTTTCCATCCTTTTACTTTCAACTTATCTGAATCTAAAGTGTCTCTTATAGACAGCATATAGTTAGATTGTATTTTTTTACCCAATCTGCCGGTCTCTGCTTTTTTATTGAGATGCCCAATTAATTTGCATTTGTAATTACTGATCAGGTAGGATTTATGTCTGTCAAATATATTGCTATTTGTTTTCTGTATGTTTTAAGGGTTTTTTGTTGTTGTTGTTCCTCTGCTGTTGCCTTCCTTGGTGCTAAATAGATTATTTTGTAGTACCATTTAAATCCCTTGTTGGTTTTTTCAGCATATATTTTTTTCATTTTCTTAGCCCTGGGAATTACAGTTAATAACTTTATTTCAATCTAGTTCAAATTAATATCAACTTAATTTCAATAACATACAGAAGTTTTGCTCCTATATAATTTCACTCCTTTCCCTTCTTTTGTGCTATTGTCATGCAAATTACATCTTTATATGTCTTTTAAATCAGATAGGAGGAAAAAAGAGTCACAAATTTAAACTGTGTTTTATATTTACCTATCTAGTTATCTTTACCGTGCTCTTTATTTCTTCAGGTGGACTTAAGGTACTGTCTAGTGTCCTTTCATTTCAGTCTGAAGAACATGCTTTAGTATTTCTTGTACAGCAGGTCTGTTAGCAACCAATTCTCAGTTTTTGTTTATCTGAGAACGTCTTAATTTCTCCTTCATTTCTCAAAAGTGGTTATAGAAGTCTCGGTTGACAGTCTTATTTTTTCACTACTTTGAGTATGTTTTCCCAATGCCTTCTGGTCTCCATGGTTTCTAATGAGAAATTAACTATTAATTTTATTGAGGATCTCTATATGTGACTGGTTGCTTATCTCTTGTTTCTGTCAGGATTCTCTTTGTTTTTGACAGTTAGATTTTGATGTGTCCAGGTGTGGATCTCTTTGAGTTTATCCTACTTGTATATCTCTGAGCTTTTTGGGTTTTAAATTAATGTTTTTTTTGTTTTTTGTTTTTTTTGCTTGAGGAAGATTGTCCTTGAGCTGACATCTGTGCCAATCTTCCTCTGTTTTGTATGTGGGACACTGCCACACCATGGCTTGATGAATGGTCTGTAGGTCTGTGCCTGGGATCTGAACCACTGAACCCTGAGCTGCTGAAGTCAAGTGTGCAAATTTAACCACTGTGCCACCAGGCTAGCCTCTTGAGATTAATGTTTTTAATTAAATTTGGGGGACTTTTCAGTCATTATTTATTCAAATATTCTTTCTGTCCCTTTCTACCCCACTCTTTCTGGGACTTCCATTATGTATCTGTTGATATGTTTATTGGTGTCCCTCAGGTATCTTAGATGCTATTCTTTTTTTTTTTTTCCTTTCTGTTCCTCGGAATGGATAATCTCAATTGACCTGTCTTCAGATTCACTGATTCTGCCTTCTCAGATCTAATGCTGAAACCTTCCAGTGAATTTTTCAGTTTAGGTATTGTACTTTTTAACTCTAGAATTTCTATTTTGTTGTTTTTCATGATTTCTATCTCTATTTGTGAGACATTCATCTCATTCTTTCCTTTAGTTCTTCAGACATGGATTTCCTTGACTTCGAACATGTTTCTTTGAACATGTTTGAAATAGCTGATTTAAAAACTTTGTCTAGTAAGTCCAATGTCTGGGTTTCCTCAGGGACACTTTCTCTGGGCTGCGTTTTTCCCCCATGTGCATGAGCCATTCTTTTCTTGTTTTTTTCTTTTTTTTAATGTCAGTTTTTGTTGAAAGGTCTACATTTTAAACAATTTTGCAGCTCTGATAATCAGATATTCTCCTCTGGCCAGTGTTTGTTGTTAAGCTTGTTTAGTGGTTTTTCTGAACTAATTCTTTAAAATCTGTATTCTTTGTCACGTGTGGCGACTAAAGTCTCTCTACTCAGTTAGCTTAGTGGTCAGCTAATAATTGGACAGTGATTTTCTTAACTTCTTAGGACGAGTAAGTCTCCCAGTCTTTGTTGAGAGGTTCTGTATCTGTTGGAGCATGACTTCAGCACTCAGCCAGGAAGTTTGTAACTTTGCCTTACCCTTCACTTCCCCCTTGTGCAAGAGCTTTCAGGTTAGCCAGAGGTGAGTGCTTAGGGCCTTCTTAGGCCTTTCTCGACCATATGCACAGCCCTGGGCATGTGCATACATGTGAGCATCTAGATTCTCAGGAATATATTGGAGCTTTTCTAAACCACAGCTTTTCTGTTTAAGCTTTTTTGTTAGCTTATTGTTTGTCTCAACTGTTAACCACTGCCTTGATCAGCTGCAACATGAAACAATTGCCTCTGATTGTTTTTGACAGACATCCTTGGGGAAAAGACAGTTTTCGCACTGGGTGAACTCTCAATCAGGTCAAATTAAGATTGCTTTGGGAGTGGGGTGTTCTAGAAAACTACCAGGCATGTCAAATAATGACAGTCTTCTGAGGATGGAGTAGTGAAGGAACTCCCACCCTCTTCTGCTCCCTTCAGGTAGCTGCCAGGCTGCTGGTTTTCCCTGGGCTTGTGAACTGTTGTCTTTCAAAGCTATTGTGGAGCTGGGATGGGAGGATGGGAATAGAGCAAAATAAAATGCCATAAAGTTTGCTTATCTTATCAAGATTTGGCCATCTTTCTTGAATAAGCTCGCCTTAGATTGCTGCAAGCTTTTGGTTAATTTCTAGAGTTTGGAAAACAACTCTCTTTTTCCCAGTGTTCTTGTTGGTTTTGTAGAAGAGATGATTTGTTTTGCTATTTTTGCTGATGTCCTACTGTTTGGAGAGTTCTTTTGTATTTTAGATATGAGTCTTTTATTAAATATGTAGCTTGCAAATATTTTCTCTAAATCTGTCACTTATTTTTTAATCCTCTTCACAGAATCTTTTCCAGAGTAAAAGGCTTTCATTTTAATAAAATCCAATTTGTTAAATTTTTCCTTTCATGGATCATGGTTTTTTTGTGTTACTTCTAAGAACTCCTTTTCTAGTTCTGGATCCTGAAGATTTTCTTCTATCTGCTGTAGGATTTTAGGAGACCCCCGTTATGTGCAGATTTACTTTCCACAGTTTCAGTTACCTACAGTCAACCGAGGTCTGAAAATATTAAATGGAAAATTACAGAAATAAACAGTGCATAAGTTTTAAATTGTTCACTGTTGTGAGTAGTGTGATGACATCTTGTGCTGTCCCACTTGGGGCATAAATTATCTCTTTGTCTAGTGTGTCCATGCTGTGTATGTTACCTGCCCGTTAGTCACTTGGTAGGTCTCTCTGTTCTGAGATTGACTGTTGTTGTATCACAGTGCTTGTGTTCAGGTAACCCTTATTTTCGTTAATAATGGCTCTCAAGTGCAAGAGTAATGATTCCGGAAATTTGGATATGCCAAAGAGAAGCTATAAAGTGCATCTTTTAAGTGAAAAGGTAAACATTCTCAACTTAGTAAGGAAAGAAAAACGGTCATATGCTGAGGTTGCTAAGATCTGTGGTAAGAATGAATCTTCTATCTCTGAAATTGTGCAGAAGGAAAAAGAAATTCATGCTGGTATTGCTATTGCATCTCAAATATGTACATACAGGAGAAAACTTGTCATATATAGGGTTTGGTACTATCCATGGTTTCAGGTGTCTGCTGGGGATTTTGGAACATACCCCTCACAGATAAGGGGGCACTATTATAGTAATTTTACATTTTACATTTAAACTTATAATCCATTTGAATTAATATTGATATAGAGTGTGAGATTTAGGTTTTCTTTTTTTTAAATGTATATCCACTTGCTCCAGCACTAATTGTTGAAAAAACTTGTTTTTTTCCATTGGATTGCTTTTGCGCTTTTGTCAAAAAATCAGCTAGCCTCATGTGGGGCTATGGTATAATTTTGGGAGGTTATGGAAGGGATATAAGAGACTTAAGTTATTTTCTTATGTAATCATAGGCAGTCAGATCCCAAATGAAAAATCAAGATACCAGTATAACTGTATTGTTTAGAAATGAGAGGGAGAGATGTTAGGGAAGGAAAGGGTGGTGGGTAGTGCTGTTCTTCATAAGAAGCTTTGCTTGATTTTAAAAATATGCATTTGTATAACTTTAATTCAAATAAAAACAAAATACTATAGGATAATGCCAGGGCCTTACTTAGGGGAAAATTTGAAACCTTAAAGGTTGGGGCCAGCTCTGTGGTGCAGTGGTTAAGTTTGAACGCTCTGCTTCAGCATCCCGGGGTTTGCCGGTTTGGATCCAGTGTGCGGACCTATGCACCACTTCTCAAGCCATGCTGTAGCAGGTGTCCCACGTATGAAGTAGAGGAAGATCGGCGTGGATGTTAGCTCAGGGCCAATCTTCCTGAGTGGAAAAAAAGAAAAAGAGGAGGCTTGGCAGCAGATGTTAGCTCAGGGCTAATCTTCTTCAAAACAAAAAAAACCTCATATGTCTATTTATTTGTTTTGCAGTGTTTTTCTTGTGGAGAAAATACTCAAAATAGTGCACGGAAAAAAATGTACAACTCAGGCATTCAAAAGTGGCATACCTGCTTAATCACCCCGTAGTCAAGAATTAAAACATTGCCAGATCCTCCTCTCTGCCCCCTCCCAGTCACACCTCTCCGTCTTTCCTGAGGAGACTACCATCCTACCTTTTATGGTGGTCACTTTTTTGTTTTATGTTTTTATCATTTAAAAGTAAACTTTTGAACTTTGTATTTTTTTCCTGTTAATGAAATTTGCATAAATGGATCCTGGCTTTTCCAACAGTTTGTGAGATTCATCTCTTTTGTTGTATATAACTGTAGTTCATTTTCATTGCTGTACAGTATATTATATGAATATCCCACAATTTATTCATTCTATTACTGATGGAAATTTGGATTGTTTCCACTTTTAGGCTTTTATGAATAATGCTGCTTATGCATTTCTTTGTACATGTCTGCTAGTGCACACATGGAAGCATTTATATTGAGTAAATATGTAGGAGTTTAATAGCTTGGTTTTAGAGTGTATTTATGTTTGATTTCAGAAGATACTCAAAACTTTTTTTCCCAAAGTGTTTGTAACAGTTTACAATCTCATCAACAAAGTTCCTTTTGCACTTCATCTTCACCAACACTTTGTATTGTTAGTCTTTCACTTTAGCCATTCTAGAGGGTGTATAGTGGTATCTCTTACTGGTTTTATTTTCTATTTCCCTGATCCAAATGTGATTGTACATTTTTATATGTTTATTGGCCAGGTTTTGTAAATATTGTGTGTGTATTTGAAACGAATGTGTATTCTGCAGTTTTTGGGTGCAGTATTTATGTGTCTAAGTTAGTTTTGTTAATTATTTTGTTCAAAACTTGTACATCCCTACCAGTTTGATTTCTGCATGTTGGTTCCATTAGACAGATTTGTTGAAATCTACTGCTATAATGGATTTGTCTTTCTTGGGTTGCTATCCATTTCTGCTTTATTATATATAGGAATCCATGCTATTAGGGGCATACAAATTTAGAGCTGTTTTATTCTATGTTTCTGTTGAGTTGTTCCTTTTATCATTGTTGTTTCTTGTTATCTTTGGTAATGCTTTTTTGCTTTGGTCTACTTTAATTGATAATAACATAGCTACATTAGCCGCCTTTTTTTCCTTCCTGAGGAAGATTAGCCCTGAGCTAACATCTGTGCCTTCCTCTACTTTATATGTGGATTGCTGCCACAGCATGGCTGATGAATGGTGTAGGTCCACGCCTGGGATCCGAACCTGCAAACCCGGGTTGCCGAAGTGGAGTGTGCTGAACTCAACCACTATGCCATGGGGCCAGCCCCTACATTAACCTTCTTATAACTAGTGTTTGTATGGTTCATTTTCTCCCCCCAACCGTTTATTTTAAATTTTTCTGTGCCTTTATGTTTTAGAACTGTTTCATACATACACCATGTCGTTGTTTTTTTTTCAATCCCATCTAACACTCGTTGTCTTTGGTTATGACATAAAATTTGTTTAGATTTCATATAATTACTGATGTATTGGGGCTTAAATGTGTGATCTTATTATGTGCTTTCTATTTATTCTGTTTTCTTTTTCTCATCTTCCTTGCCATCATTTGGACTAAGTATTTTTATCACTTCTCACTTCCCCCATCTTTTTTTTTTAACCTGTTTTTGTTTTGTCTGCTGACCGCAAGTCTAATTTTTGTTGATCTGAAAGTCTTTTCTTTTTGAAGGATAGTATCTTCATTTTTGAAGGATAATATCACTGGATATACAAGATGTTGTTCCAGTATCTCCATTTTTTCTGATGATAAATCAGCCATTACTTGTATTGTCATTGCCCATATGACCATTCATTCATTTTTCTCTGGCTGCTTTTGAGGTTTTCTCTTTGGCTTTTAGCAGCTTGACTGTGATACGTATGTAGAAGTGGTTCTTTGTGTTTATTCTGCTTGGGTTTGTTGAGATTCTTGGATCTGCTAATGTTTTCTGCCAAATTTGAGATGTTTTTGGCTATTCTTCAACAAAAATTGTTTTATACCTTTTTCTATCTTCTCTCTTTCTGTTATATCTTTGTTGAGTAGTATTAGATCTATGTTGAACTGCCTGGTATTGTCCTGCTGGTCTCTGAGACTCTGTTAATTTTTCTTAACTCGTTTTACTTCCTGTTGTTTGGATTGGACAGTTTTATTGCGTTATTTCAAGCTCATCAGTTCTTTCTTCTGCTCCCTCTAATCACCCCCTTCTGGTGAATTTTTTGTTTTAGTTATTTTATTTTTCAGCTTTTTCTTTTTGTAGTCTGTCAATTTTTTGAATGTACTTTCTTTTAATTTTTGTAACATACTTAGAATAGCTGCTTTGAATTCTTTATATTCTAACTCCAACATTTCAGGGAACTCAGAATCAATATCTATTGACTCCCCTTTTTTCCTGAGTATGGATCATAGTTTCCTGTTTGTTTGCATGTCATGTAGTTTTTGCGTGAAAACTGGACATTGTGAGTATGTTTTAGTGACTGGATTCTGATCATGTTTTTCTGAAAATTGTTGGGTGAAGTTTGTAGTCAGATTTTCAAGGTTGCCCTGTGGTTTTCTTGTTACTAGGGATTCCACTAATTTCCAGCTGTTCTGCTGGGCTTGGGTTCTGTCCTCTGACACTTCAACCTTGTAGGGCTTCACCTTCCTGCCCCCCAAGCTATGCACCCTGTTGAAAAAGCATCAGACTCACGATACAGTTCTGTTTTTCAAGTTTAGCTTTCTCTCTGACCTCTGCCAACTTTTTCTCCCTTGACCTCTTCAGTTCTCCTCTGGGCATGCATAGTTTAGCAGTCATCTGGTGATTTGGGCAGAGTTTATACCAAGAATTTTTATTTCACTCCTTATCTGGTTCTGTCATACCATGCTCTCTCCATTTAAATTATAGCTCCTTTTCCAGGCCTAAACTCCCAGCCCTGTGGTAATATTGTCTTTTTCTGGAGATAATTTTTGTTGCCTCTGCCACACCAGGGGTCTCCAGCAGTCTGGGATCACCTTAATTAAATTTTAGGGATTGAGTTTTTTTTTTCATTTGACCACATAGATGTCTTCAGGTTGCGCTTCAGAGCATGCAAGAACTTGTTTACTTCTGGCTCAATAGAGTTTAGTTTTGTTGGGTCTCAACTCAAATAGTGGGCAGCATTTATAATGGTTCCCACCATTTCTGAACCTTGCATTCCCCTTTTGGTCCCCCTGGCTCTACAGCAGTGTCAGAAATAATGACCAGTTTCTCAGCTGTCTCATTTGGATTGGCAAATAACCCCAAGGCAAAAGCATCCTCAGATTTTTATCTTATCTGTATGTTTCTGTCTTGTCTTGGATCTTGGCCTCATCACTTTTTGAAGGTATTAGCTTTTTGATACCTTCAAATTGGTAGTTTTTAATATTTTGTTCAGTTTCTTTAATAGGTCTCAGTAGGAAGATTGGTGTTACCTATTTTGCTATCACTGCAATTATTTCAGGCTTGTTTGGGTTGATGGGTGCGTATGATATTATTAAGTTAATGTCTCTATTTGTTGGCTTGGATTTTTTCTGTGGTGGCCTTATTCCTAAATTTGTTATTTCCATGAGGTGGCAAAGATGGCCACTGGCTGCTCTGACCTACATTCTTGTAGCTGTTATTTCCACTGAAGAGTGTACCTTTCCCAGTACCTGCAAACATCCTGAGAAGGATTCCAGATTTCCCCACTTTGGGCTACTTCCCCATCCAGGAACAAATTACTGTGGCTAGGAGGACAAGGTACTCTGATCAGCCTGGGTGTCACTTTTGTATCCCTCAGTCCAGGGACCTAGGATTGGCACCACTTTGATAGTTGAATAAGGATGTTTCCATAAAGGACTGTCAGGGTGCCATTAACATAAACAGGAACAGAGATGTTAGGCAAGATAGCAAGTTGCTCTACAACAGTTTTCATAGATTTTTGGAGTATCCTGAAAAATGTCATTGTATGGTTGAATCCGGTAAAGCCGTCTAGCAGCAAAATTTCATGAAATTATAGTTGACTGGTAACGTCACTTGTAAAAATGATTTTGCTCAGTTTATGTATCTCTGAGGTTGACATACTGTGACAAAGTGTTTTGTAGAGCTACGTCTAATAAAAGAATAAAAGAGACTTTGATGTCTGTTTTTCCCCTTGCCTTCAAAAGTTGAGACCTAGATCAATTGTTAATCTAAAATAACTCTTCTAGAAATGAGAATAATTTACTATGCCATCTTTAGGATAGAGTTGCTGTATCACTTAGCTATTGCTGTGTAACAAATTGCTCTAAAACTTGGTGGTTTAAAACAAACATTTATTATTAGAGCAAGTCTGTGAGTCAGCTAGGCAGAATTTCTGGTCTTGACTGGACTCATTTATGAGTCTGCATTCAGCAGCAGCTCAGGAAAGTGGCTCTGCTCCTCTTGGCTGGATTCTCTAGGATGGCCTGGGGTGGGACATCTGGGCTGTCTTCTCATCTTCCGGCAGATTAGAGTGGATTTTTTCTCGTGATGGTGGCAGGATTCCAAGAGAAAACAGAAGCATGCAAGATCTCTTGAGACCTAGCTCAGAACTGGCAAATCGTGACATCTGCTGTATTCACTGGTCTTCCTTAGAAGGTCAAGCATAGAGTTAAAGTCTGGGGTAAAAGACTCTCTACCTCTTGATAGGAAAAACTGCAAAGCCTCATTGCCAAATGAATGAATGATGAGGTGGTGCAGAATTGGGGTTATTTTTGCAGACACACTGATTCATGATGTGAAATTAATTTTTAATGTTTATTTAGTTCTAGGTTGAGCCCCATTATATTTCAGTAGGAATTGTGTTTGAGTATAGAAGTTGGGGCAAGTGTAAGTTAAGTACATTGATCTGTATTGACTGATACAATCAATCAATTGTATCAATCTAGATACACTGACTCTAGTTATAATTGTTTCATAAGCTGTGTCTGATGGGATTTTCGGAAGCCTTGTTCATGCATTGAGTTACTGATTGTAGGGTAATTGTAGCACCAGTTGTAGATGTTGAAAGATTCATTTGTACCTTTACTCTTTTGGTTATAAATGACAATGTTCTTTTTGTGTTCATTATTATCATTCTGACTTTCTAATTTGAGATTTGACTTTATCTTTTTCCCAAATTTTTTATTATTTGCATATGTGGTTTTTTAAACTTTATTGAAGTATAATTGACATATAATAAATCACATGTTTGAAGTGTACAGTTTGAACAGATTTGACATCTGTATACATCCATGGAATTATCATCACAATCAAGATAATAAACGTATCTTTCATCCTGAAAAGTTTCCTTGTTCCCCTTTGCAATCGTGTTTATTGCTCCTCTGCTTATACAGTATGTAATCTTTTTGTCTACCTTTTTTCAGTCAGCATAATTATTTTTAGATTCATTCACAACGTTGCATGTATCATTAGTTCAGTCCTACTTACTCTATTGTAAAGATACATTGTAAGGATTCACATGTTGCTGGACATTTTTTCCCTCAGCTTTTGGCTGTTAGAAATAAGGATGAACATCTGTATGTAAGTCTTTGTGTGAATATGTGCTTTCATTTATTTGGGTAAATACCTAGGAGTGAAATGACTAGATCACGTAGTGGGTGTATGTTTGATATTTTAACAAATGGTGAAACTTTTAAAAAAAATTTTTAATTGAGGTTATGACAGTTTGGAACATTGTGAAATTACAGTTATACATTATTATTTGTCAGTCATCTTATAGGAGCGCCCCTTTACCCTTTGTGCCCACTTCCCACCCTCCTTCCCCCTGGTAACCGCTAGTCTGTTCTCTTTGTCCATGTGTTTATCTTCCACATCTGAGTGGAATCATACAGAGTTTTCTTTCTCCCTCTGGCTTATTTCGCTTAACATAATACCCTCAAGGTCCATCTGTGTTGTTGTGAATGGGATGATTTTATCATTTTTTATGGCTGAGTAGTATTCCATTGTGTGTGTGTGTGTGTGTGTGTGTGTGTGTGTGTGTGTGCGTATATCCTCTTTATCTAGTCATCAGTTGATAGGCACTTAGGTTGCTTCCATGTCTTGGCTATTGTGAGTAATCTGCAATGAACATAGGGGTGTATAAGTCTCTTTGACTTGCTGATTGGTGAAACTGTTTTTACAAAGTGGTTGCACCAAGCATTTTACTTTTCTGTATGAATGTATGAGAGTTTCAGTTCCTTCACATGTTTGCCAACACTTGGTAGATTGGTCTTAGTAATTTTAGCCATTCTTACAGTTGTGTAGTGATAACTCATTATGACTTTAATTTGCACTTTCCCGATGACAAATGATAATTGAACATATTTTCATGTACTTACATGTCATTCATGTATCTTTGGTGAAGTGCTGCTTCAAATCTTCTGCCCGTTTTGTAATAGGATTGTTTTGTTGTCATTGAGGTTTTAAAAACAGACATTTAGATATAATTGCCATGTAGTGAAGTACACATATTTGAAATGTACTTTATAAGTTTTGAGATATGTATGCACTCAGAAAGCCATCACCACAAACGAGATAATGAATATATTTATCACCCTCCAAAGTTTCCTTGTTCCACTTTGTAATTCTTCTCTCCTGAGTCAGATTCCCTTTCTGGGTTTGTCTTTCAAACAGCATTTTGTCTAGGGTTACTGTAAGCCAGTGCTGCCTGAATTAAGAGATTTTCTGCTCTGTCTGAAGGGAACAGGCATTATTTTTGGCTTTGTGTGAGACTGGGCCAATAATCCCTCTCATCCTTTTGGGTGGCTCTTTCCTTGGCCTTGGGTAGTTTCCACACAGGATTCCACACATTATGCAGTTGAATGCTTAAGGGTGTTCTTGATCTGTGCAGTTGCCTTCTTTCCAGCACTCTGCCCTGAAATCTCTAGCCATCTTGGCTTCTTTAGACTTCCAGCTCCGTCTCCTTAACTTGGGGAAACCACCAGGCTCTGCTTGGGTACCCCTTCTCCAGGTGGGGGTCTGTGCTTTCTCAGGCAGTGAGTTAGGATTGCTGGAGAGCTCACCTCATTTGTTTCCCTTCTTTTAGGGTTCGCCATCGGTGGTTGCCTGTGTAATGTCTGAAAACTGCCATTTCATATGTATATATTTGTGTGTGTGTGTGTGTGTTTAGGCTTTTCAGGTGGCAGGCACACTCAGTCTCTGTTAGTCCATCTTGGCCTTTATATGTATTTTTTTCTTGATATTTATTTTTTTAATTGTGGTAAAAAAAATACATGACGTTAAATTTACCATAGTAACCATTTTTAACTACTTCAGTAGCGTTAAGGATCTCTAGAACAGTATGTCTTGCAAAACTGAAACTCTGTACCCGTTAAACACTTAATTTGTTGCCCCAGCCCCACTCCCAGCCCTTGGCAGCCTTTCTACTTTGTTTTTTTGTGGTTTTAACTGCTGTAGATACTTCACATGAGTGGAATCATACAGTATTTGTCCTTTTGATTGGCTTATTTCACTTAGCAAAGTGTCCTTGTTTCATTTATAATGTAGTATGTGACTGGATTTCCTTCTTTTTAAAGGCTGCATGCTATTCCATTTTATGTATATGCCACATTTCTTTTATCCATTCACCTGTCAGTGGACATTTAGGTTGCTTCCACCTCTTAGCTATTGTGAATTATGCTGCAGTGAGCATGGGTATGTAAACATTTCTTTGAGACTCTACTTTGAATTCTGTTGTATATATAGCCAGAACTGGGATTGCTGGTCATATTGTAATTCTATTTTTAATTTTTTGAGGAACTGCTGTACTATTTTCCACGATGGCTGCACCATTTTACATTCCCACCAGCAATGCACAAGAATTCCAGTTCTCTGGATCCCTGTCAACACTTGTTATTTTTTGTTCTTTTGATAGTGGCCATCCTGTTGGGTGTGAAATGATATCTTGTGGTTTTGACTTGCATTTCTCTCATGATTAGTGATGTTGAGCATCTTTTCATATACTTGTTGGAGGTTTGTATATCTTTTTTGGATATTTGTCTAGTCAAATCCTTTGCCCATTTAATCAGGTTGTTTGTTTTTATTTTTTCTGTTGTTGTTGAGTTGTAGATATTCCTTCTGTGTTTTGGGTATTAACCCCTTATCAGATATATGATTTGCAAAAATTTTTCTCCCTTTTTGTAGATTGCCTTTTCATCCTGTTGATTATTTCCTTTGATGTGCAG
The DNA here is from genome assembly GCF_021613505.1 of Equus quagga. Classification (NCBI taxonomy): domain Eukaryota; kingdom Metazoa; phylum Chordata; class Mammalia; order Perissodactyla; family Equidae; genus Equus; species Equus quagga. Next base: position 26,006,610 of record NC_060284.1, on the reverse strand, counting down.
AAGATTTTGATAGGGATTGCATTGAATCTGTAGATCGCTTTGGGTAGTATGGACATTTTAACGATATTAAGTCTTCCATTTCACAAACACAGGGTATTCTTCCATTTATTTGTATCTTCTTTTTGATTTCTTTTAGTAATGTGTTATAGTTTTCCATGTACAAGTCTTTTACCTCCTTGGTTATGTTTATTCCAAAGTACTTTATTCCTTTTGATGCTATTGTTAATGGGATTGTTTTCAAAATTTTGTTTCTCAGATTGATCATTATTCGTATATAGAAACACAACTGATTTTATATGCTGCAATTTTGCTGAAATCACTTATTAGTTTTAACAGGTTTCTCTTTCTTTTTGAATAATCTTTAGGGTTTTCTACCTAAAAAATCATGTTATCTACTAACAGGTAAATTTTACTTTTTCCTTTCCAGTTTGGATGCCTTTTATTTCTTTTTCCTGTCTATTTGCCCTGGCTAGTCCATTCAGTACTATGCTGAATAGAAGTAGCAAGAGTGGCATCACCTTCTTCTTGATCTTAGAGGGAAAGCTTTTAAGTCTTTTACTGTTGAGTATGATGTTGGCTGTGGGTTTTTCACATAGGGTTTTTATTATGTTGAGGCAGTTTCCCTCTGTTCCTAGTTTGTTGAGTATTTCTATCATGAAATGGTCTTGAGTTTTGTCAGATGCTTTTTCAGCATTGGTTGAGATGATCACATGGTTTCTGTCCTTCATTCTGTTAATGTGGTGTATTACATTAATTGATTTTCATTTGTTGAATGATCCTTGCATTCCAGGAATAAATCCAACTTGGTCATTGTATATAATTCTTTTAGTTTGCTGTTGAATTTCATTTGTTAGTATTTTGTTGACAGTTTTTGCTCAACATTCATCAGGGATATTGGTCTGTAGTTTTCTTTTTTTGTTGTGTGTCAGCACTCACCTAAACAGTATCCCAGTTATATTATACTTTTTAGGTACAGATTTAAAAAGTACTTTCTAGCAAACTTTATTACAAATCTCCTTTAAAACAGTATATTTATAGTGTTTAAAATGGGCTGGTTTTGCTTGTTGGGGAACAAATGCAATTAAAAGGTATTTTCCCCTAGATTTTGGAATATAACCATGAACACAGCAAGATAAATAATAAAGAGCTGAAGTCAAAATTATTGTGTGTGTGTGTGGTGTTTGTGTATGCTTTTGTCTTTTGGGGTTTTTTTGTTTTGTTTTTTTGAGGAAGATTAGCCCTGAGCTAACATCTGCTGCCAATCCTCCTCTTTTTGCTGTGAAAGACTGGCTCTGAACTAACATCTGTGCCCATCTTCCTCTACTTTATATGTGGGATGCCTGCCGTAGCATGGCTTGACAAGTGGTGCATAGATCTGCACCCGGGATCCGAACTGGTGAACGCCGGGCTGCCAAAGCGGAATGTGTGAACTTAACCGCTGCGTAACTGGGCTGGCCCCTTTTGTTTTTTTGTTGTGGTAAAATATAATAAAATTTAACATTTTAAGCATTTTTAGGTATACAGTTCAGTGGCAATAAGTGCATTCACATGGTTGTGCAAACATGTATATACTTTCGTATTAGTCTTCCAGGGTTGCTGTAACAAAATACCACAGACTGGGTGGCTTAAACAACAGGAATTTCTTTTCTCGCAGTTCTGGAGGCTAGAAGCCCAAGATTAGGGTGTTAGGTTTGGTTTCTCCTCAGGCCCCTCTCCTTGCAGATGACTGTCTTCTCTCTGTGTCCTCACATGGCCTTTCCTCTATGCATGCGTCCCTGGTATCTCTCTTCTTCTAAGGACACTAGTTCATGTTGAATTAGCGCCACACCCTTATGACCTCAGTTACCTCCTTAAAGGCCCTGTCTTCAAATACAGTCACATTGGGAGTTAAGGCTTCAACATATGATTTTTATGGGGAAACTGTTTGGTCTGTAACACCTTTTATATAGTGCTTCTAATTTATCTACTAGAGAGCCTGCCATCCTTAGTATATTAGTTTCCTGTGGCTTCTCTAACAAATTATCACAAACTAGGTGCCTTAAAACAACAGAAACTCTCTCAGTTTCTGGAAGCCAGAAGTCTGAAATCGTTATGACTGGACAGAAATCAAGGTGTCAGCAGAGTAGTTCTCTCTCCAGAGGCTGTAGGGGAGAATCGGTCCCTTGCCTCTTCCCAATTGTGACTGCTGGCATCCCTGGCTCTGGCTGCAATCTTCAAGACCAGTGTTTTCAAATCTCTCCCTGCTCTGTCTTTGCTTTCTCTGTGTGTAGTTAAATTTCTCCCTGTCTCTCTCTTTAAGGATACGTGTGATTGTATTTAGGGCCCACCCAGATAATCTATGATAATCTCTCCACCTCAAGATCTTTAATTACATCTGCAAAGACCCTTTTTATAAAAAAAAAAAAGAAATTTTTTTTTGTTGAGTTCATAATAGTTTACAACATTGTGAAATTTTGGTTGTACATTATTGTTTGTCGGAAACCATATAAGTGCTCCTCTTCACTCTTTGTGCCCACCCCTCAATCCCCTTTCCCCTGGTAACTGCTGAACTGTTCTCTTTATCCGTGTGTTTATCTTTCAAATATGAGTGAATTCATATGGTGTTTATCTTTCTCTGTCTGGTTTATTCTGCTTAACGTAATACCCTCAAGGTCCATCCATGTTGTTGTGAATGGGATGATTTTGTCTTTTTTATGGCTGAGTAGTATTCCACTGTGTATATATACCACATCCTCTTTATCCAGTCATTGGTTGATGGGTCCTTGGGTTACTTCCATGTCTAGGCTATTGTGAATAATGCTGCAATGAACATAGGGGTGCATAAGTCACTTTGAATTGTTGATTTCATGTTCTTTGGATAGATAGCCAGTTGTAGGATAGCTGGGTCATATGGTATGTCTATTTTTAGTTTTTTGAGAAATCTTCATCCTGTTTTCCATAGTGGTTGCACCAGTTTGCATTCCCACCAGCAGTGTATGAGGATTCCCTTTTCTCCACAACCTCTCCAACATTTATTTTTTGTCTTAGTGATTAAAGCCATTTTAATGGGTGTAAGGTGATACCTTAGTGTAGTTTTGATTTGTATTTCCCTGGTGACTAGTGATGTTGAACATCTTTTCATGTGCTTATTGGCCATCTGTATATCTTCTTTGGAGAAATGTCTGTTCATATCCTCTGCCCATTTTTGATTGGGTTGTTTTTTTTGTTGTTCAGTTGTGTGAGTTCTTTATATATTATGGAGGTTAACCCTTTGTTGATTATATATGATTTGCAAATATTTTCTCCCAGTTAGTGGGTTGTCTTTTTGTTTTGATCCTGGTTTCCTTTGCCTTACAGAAACTCTTTAGTCTGATAAAGTCCCACTTGCTTATTTTTTCTTTTGTTGCCTTATCCAAGAAGACATGGTATTCGAAAAGATCCTTTTAAGACCCATGTCAAAGAGTGTACTACCTATATTTTCTTCCAGAAGTTTTATGGTTTCAAGTTTTACCTTCAAGTCTTTGATCCATTTTGATCTTATTTTTTTTTTTAAGGCTTCTTTTTTTTTTTTTTAAAGATTTTATTTTTTCCCTTTTTCTCCCCAAAGCCCCCCGGTACATAGTTGTATATTCTTTGTTGTGGGTCCTTCTAGTTGTGGCATGTGGGACGCTGCCTCAGTGTGGTCTGATGAGCAGTGCCATGTCCATGCCCAGGATTCGAACCAACGAAACACTGGGCCGCCTGCAGCGGAGTGCGTGAACTTAACCACTCGGCCACGGGGCCAGCCCCAATTTTGATCTTATTTTTATGTATGGTGTAAGATAATGCTCTACTTTCATTCTTTTGCATGTGGCCATCCAGTTTTCCCAATACCATTTATCGAAGAGACTGTCTTTTCTCCATTGTGTGTTCTTAGCACCTTTGTCAAAGATTAGCTGTCCATATATTTGCGGTTTTATTTCTGGGCTTTCAGTTCTGTTCCATTGTTCTGTGTGCCTGTTTTTGTACCAGTACCATGCTGTTTTCATTACTATAGCTTTGTAGTATATTTTGAAGTCAGGGATTGTGATACTTCCAGCTTTGTTCTTTTTTCTCAGGATTGTTTTATCTATTCGGGGACTTTGGTTGCCCCCGAGAATTTAAAAGAATTTAAAAGAATTTTAAAATTCTTTGTTCTATTTCTGTGAAGAATGTCATTGGGATTCTGATTGGGATTACATTGAATCTGTAGATTGCTTTGGGTATTATGGACATTTTAACTATGTTTATTCTTCCGATCCATGTGCATAGAATATCTTTCCATTTCTTTATGCCGTTATCAGTTTCTTTCAGTAATGGCTTATAGTTTTCATTGTATTAGGTCTTTTACCTCCTTGGTTAAATTTATTCCTAGATATTTTATTCTTTTTGCTGCAGTTGTAACTGGGATTGTATTCTTGAGTTCTCTTTCTGTTAGTTTGTTATTAGAGTATAGAAGTGCAACTGATTGTTGTAAGTTGATTTTGTACCCTGCAACTTTACTGTTTTGATTATTTCTAATAGTTTTCCTGTGGATTCTTTAGGGTTTTCTATATATAAAATCATGTCATCTAAACAGTGGGAGTTTCTCTTCTTCATTTCCTTTTGGATTTCTTTTATTCCTTTTTCTTGCCTAATTACTCTGTACAAAACCTCCAGTACAATGTTGAATAAGAGTGGTGAGGGTGGGTACTCTTGTCTTGTTCCTGTTCTGAGAGGGATGATGTTCAGTTTTTCCTCATTGTATGTGATGTTGGCTGTGGATTTGTCATATATGGCCTTTATTATCTTAAGGTACTTTCCTTCTATTCCCATTTTGTTAAGAGTTTTTATCATAAATGGCTGTTGGATCTTATCAGATGCTTCCTCTGCATCTGTTGACATGATCATGTGGTTTTTATCCATAATTTTGTTAATGTAGTGCATTACATTGATTAATTTGTGGATGTTAACCATCCTTGTGTCCCTGGTGTAAATCCCACTTGATCATGGTGTATGATCTTTTTGATATAGTACTGTATTCGGGTTGCCAATATTTTGTTGAGAATTTTTGCATCTGTATTCATCAGCAATAATTGGCCTGTAGTTTTCCTTTTTTGTGTTGTTCTTATCAGGCTTTGGTATCAGGGTGATTTTGGCCTCATAGAATGTGCTGGGAAGTATTCCATCTTCCCTTATTTTTTGGAAAAGTTTGAGAAGGCTAGGTGTTAAATCCTCTTTGACTGTTTGGTAGAATTCTCCAGGGAAGCTTTCTGGTCCTGGACTTTTATTTTTTGGGATGTTTTTGATTACTGTTTCAATCTGTTTGCTTGTGATTGATCTATTCAGATTCTCTATTTTTTCTTGATTCAGATTTGGGAGGTTGTAAGAGTTAACAATTTATCCATTTCTTCTAGATTGTCCAATTTTTTGCCATATAGCTTTTCGTGGTATTCTATTAGAATCTTTTGTATTTCTGTGGTATCTGATCTAATTTATCCTCTTTCATTTCTAATTTTATTTGTTTGATCTTTCTCTCTTTTTTTCTTTGTAAGTCTGGCTAAGGGTTTGTCAGTTTTTATCTTCTCAAAGAATCAGCTCTTTGTTTCATTGACTCTTTCTGCTGTCTTTGTTTCAATTTCATTTATTTCTGATCTGATTTTTATTATTTCCTTCCTTCTGCTGACTTTGGCCTTTGTTCTTCTTTTTCTAATTCTGTTAGGTGTAGTTTGAGATTGCTTATTTGGGATTTTTCTTGTTTCTTAAGGTGAGCCTGTATTGTGATGAATTTCCTTTAGTAAAGCTTTTGCTGCATCCCATATGAGTTTGTATCGTATATTTCATTTTTGCTGGTCTCCAGGTATTTTTTGATTTCTCCTTTAATTTCTTCAACGATCCTTTGGTTGTTCAGTAGCATGTTGTTTACTCTCTACATCTTTGTCCCTTTCTCACCTTTTTTCTTGGTAATTAATTTAATTTCTTATTAATTGTTAAGCAATTAATTGTTAATTCTTATTACGTTAGTTTCTTGTTTCATAGCATTATGATCAGAAAAGATGCTTGTTATTTCGCTCCACTTAAATTTTTTGAGGCTTGCCTTGTTTACCAGCATATGGTCTATCCTTGAGAATGTTCTCTGAGCACTTGAGAAGAATGTATATTCTGCTGTTTTTGGATGAAGTGTTCTATATATGTCTATCAAGTCCATCTGGTCTAGTTTTTCATTTAATTCCACTGTTTCCTTGTTAACTTTCTGTCTGGATGATCTGTCCATTGATGTGAGTGGAGTGTTGAAGTCCTCTATTGTTATTGTGCTGTTAATGTCTCCTTTTAGGTTTGTTAATAGTTGCTTTATGTACTTTGGTGCCCCTGTGTTAGGTGCATAGATATATATAAGTGTTATATGTCTTCTTGGTGGAGTGTCCCTTTGATCATTATATACTACCCCTCTTTGTCTTTCTTTACCTGTCTTATCTTGAAGTCTACTTTGTCTGATGAAAGTATTGCAACACCTGCTTTCTTTTGTTTGCCATTAGCTTGGACTGTCATCTTCCATCCCTTCACTCTGAGCCTGGGTTTGTGGTTGGAGCTAAGATGTGTTTCCTGGAGGCAGCATATTATTGGGTCTTGAACTTTAATCCATCTCACCACTCTGTCTTTTTACTTGCGAATTCAATCCATTTCTATTTAGAGTGGTTATTGATATATGAGGGCTTGATGCTGCCATTTTATCACTTGTTTTCTGGTTCTTTTGCATTTCCTTTGTTTCTTGTCCTGTCTATTTCAGAGTACTAATTTGGATACAGTATTCTTGGCTGAAGGATTTTATCTTTCAAAGGTTTGAGCATATCATTCTGCTCTCTCCTAGTCTGTAAGGTTTCTCCTGAGAAATCCACTGAAAGTCTGATAGGAGTTACTTTGTAAATTATTTTCTTCTGCCTTGCTGCCCTTAGTATTTTTTTTTTGTCATTGACTTTTGCCAGCTTTGGTATTATATGCCTTGCAGTAAGTCTTTTTTACATTGATATAGTTAGGACATCTGTTGGCTTCTTTCACCTGGATTTTCATCTTCTTCCCCAGGTTTGAGAAGTTCTCCAGTATTATTTTTTTGAACAAGCTTTCTGTTCCATTCTCATTCTCTTCTACCTCTGGAATACCTATAATCCTTATGATGCATTTCCTATTTCTTCGTTTCTTTTTAGTCTTAGTTCTCTCTCCTCCTGCATCTGAAGCATTTCTATATTTCTGTCTTCAGTGGTGCTGATTTGTTACTCCATGATATCAGGGAATCCATATTCTTCTTTATGTAACCTTTGTGTTTTTCATCTCCAGTATTTCTGATTGGTTCTTTATAGTTTCAGTCTCTTCATAGTTTCAATCTATTTTGTGTAGCAGCTCCTGAATTTGTTGAATTGTCTATCTGTATTCTCTTTTAACTTGTTGAATTTTTTAGTGATAGTTGTTTTGAATTCTGTCATTTAGGTTGTAGATTTCTGGGTCTTCAGGGATGATTCCTGGGTACTTATCATTTTTCTTCTTGTCTGGAGATTTGATATATTTTTTCATACTGCTAGATGGCATGGATTTGTGCTTCCGCATTGTGGTAGTATTTGATCACTGCTTCCATCTCTCACCACTGGGCAGGGGTCAAGAGCTTCATATTCTGAGCCCACTGTGTTCTGAGGGCAGCTCCCAGGTGCTGGTCTGGGGTGCTGGTTGGCAGGGAGGGGCGCTTTCCCCTGCATGATCTCAGGGGTTTCTCGCTCTGCCCTCTTGGGGTGTTGGCTTGATGAAGACACCTCCTGTGAGCAAGTCTGCTCTGTGTGGGACTTTCCCCTGGGCTGTGAGGGACCTGAGAGATCTGTGGTGTTCCCTGGACAGCTGCTGCTCCCTTCCCCCTTTCTTCTTGGAAGTTGTGTGCAGTCTCTGGGATGCTGCCCTTCAGGGAGGAACAGAAGCTTTCTCTTACCTTGTTCCACTTTCTCGACGTGGGAGAGGAGGCTCCAGCATTTCCACCTTCTGATGTATGGCTGTCTGGGTCTCTCAGACTTCTTTTGTGTTGTGTGGATGTTCTCTGTTGGAATATAAATGACCTTTTCATTTTATCTTAGAGGGGAGAGTTATGGGAAGAGCTCACTCTGCCATGATGCTGATGTCACTCCTCTGCAAAGAACTTTATTTTTTGTGCCATATAACATTTACAGGTTCCAGGGATTAGGATGTTAATATGTTTTGCATGGCCATTTTTCAGCCCATCACACTTAGCAACTTGTAGTAGACTTTTACTGCTCTCACTTTGGTTTAGTTTCATTTGTAATAAGTTCCAGAATCTAGGTAAAGGTTGGTGGCAGTAGATTGCAGAGAGAATATTCTCATCTCTTCTAGGCATTATGTAGAAAACTTTAGGTCTGTGGTTCTCAGTCTGTGGTACTGGAAGTAACAGCATTAGCATCACCTTAGGAACTTAGTAGAAATGCAAATTATTAGGCTCCAATCTTAGACCTACTGAATCAGGAACTCTGAGTGTGGGGCCCAGCAGTCTGTGTACAACAAGCCCTCCAGGTAATTCTGATGCATAGTAAAGTTTTGAGAACCACTTTTCTAGGTTATGGACATCATTAAAACCATTTTTCCCTCCCTCTCCAACTCTTATCTACTTAAGGCTAATACTTAAATTAGTCTGGGATTTATAGTCTACAAACTTTGTTTTCTGTAGGGATGTAAACATTTAGTACCACAATCTTGATACTGTACTGATAATCAGTGAAATTACTTAATTTAATCAATAAAAGGTTGTGCTGGGCTGATTATTGTTAGTTGTATTTTTACTTAGATGTAGTTATTTCATTAAGTAACTACCAGAATCAGAAGTGATATGAGTTTTTTTCTTTAGCCCTTGAAGGTGTGAATTAAACTCATTAAACTGAATTTTACTTGTTTTTTTTTCCTGTATCCCTATGTACATTTTGGGATACAACACAAAATTTCTAATCTTTCATTCTTCCTGCATTGTTATGCCATTCAGTGAAAGTGATGAATAACATAAATGAATTCTTTTCCTCAGTGTATCCACACTGTAGTTCAGAAAATACACAGGTAAAACAAATAGGGTTGATATAGAGCTATTACTAGTTGCTATGGCAGTTGAGAAAGTCAAGTTTACATAGCTGGAGAAATTAAAGAAGGATCTGCTAGGGTGACTGAGCTAAATATTGAAAAACTAATAAAAGGTGTTAGCAAATTTCAAGAGAGGTAGAAGGTAGATATAGTTTACCATGTGAAAAAGCATGAAAGCTGAGAGACCATGGGATCTGTTCTGGGAGTTAAAATGGTTTAGTATATTAGGAACTTGGAATGAATGGGAGAGTAAAGATTGGGAATAGATAGATTAAGGTTGAGAACATTGATGAGTACTGTTGAAGGACTTGAACCATAGATGTGACATCTTCAGGATGGCCATTGCAAAATAATTATATATAGTTCTAGGAAAGATGAATTTGAGATGCTAGTGAGCCTGGAAATACTTACAGTAATCTAGGTGAGAATGGCAGTAGGTATGGTGGTACCATTTTTTGAGAATAAGAATTCACTAGAGTAACAAGCTAAGTTTCAAGTAGGAGAAGATGTGCAGAGTTCAGGGTAGGACATAGTGAGTTTTCAGAGTTTGTGGAATGTGATCAAATTAGAGGTAGGTAGATTTTTGACAAGTAAATTTTCAGTGGAGTTTTGGGGTGGAGGCCTTGTTAAACTAGATTGAAGATTAAGTTGAGGAAGCTGGAGAGTATCACTGTATGCTATTCTCTAGAATAATGGTCCCTGTCATTTAGTAAATAATTAGTATTAGCCATTATTATGGCTGCTGTTAGTATATGCTTTTATGCCATCTCATACTCAGTTTTTTTCTTCAGCTTTTTGGCATGTTTTTTGGTATGTACCTAATAGTGCTGTATAAACATTGATCTAGATAGTGTGTTTTAGTAACAAGTACTGATTTTAATTATTGCTATTGCCGTACTATCAAAATTAGTGAAACAAAATTGCAAATTTTTTTAAATTTATGATATTGTACATTTTTTTAGATTTTTAAAAAAATTTTTTAAAGAGAACTAGAAAGTTTAATTTTCTCATTTGAATAGATTATTGTTCCTCAAAAAAAGTGGTACTTAGAAAGTTTCCTTAAGGTTAAATTGATCATGTTTTAGTTAAACACTTTTTGGATAGATGTTATATCAAGAAAATAATTTGACTTACAGATTTTAGTTTAAAAGAATAGTGTATCATAGATGTGCTTATTCTTACTTGAAGCAAAAAACTAAATGGTGGTCTTTACATGTATTCTTTCAGGTTTGATTTAATTTCGAATGAGATTGTTCTTGCAGCGAGATGTTAATAAGACAAAATCTAGGTAAGTAGAAGGCTGCCTTGTTAAATGTTACATATAAGTAGGAATAATAATAAAAATTGTTTTAAAAAATGTGCCTTCAAGTCCAGAATAAATGAGTTTTTAAATAAAATTTTGAAATATGAGGAGTTGACTTTTTATGCACTGGTCTAATTGATTTGATGAGAATAAAAATACGGCTATCAGTGGCCAGCCCTGTGGCATAGTGGTTAAATTCGGCATGCCCTGCTTTGGCGACCCGGGTTTGTGGGTTTGGATCCTGGGCATGGACCTACCTCACTCATCAGCCATGTTGTAGTGGCGACCCACGTACAAAATAGAGGAAGACTTGGCACAGATGTTAGCTCAGGGCTCATTTTCCTCAAGCAAAAGAAGAGGAAGCTTGGCAACAGATGTTAGCTTAGGGCAAATCTTCCTCAGCAGAAAAAAAAAATACAGCTATCAAGTTGTGGAGCTAAATTCTTAGTTTTCCTTCTTTCATGTTGAGTTTAGCTTAAGTATACACTTTCTAGTGAGTCTTAAACCTGTTGGAAAATCAACTTGATGTTTGGTAGCCACTCTGAAACCAGTTAAAGAAGTCATTTGCTACATTGCTTCAATGCTCTCTTCTTAGTGGTTTATAGTACTTGAATAGTCTTTGTTTTAGTGAATTTTACTTTCTTATTTCCATTAACAAACCACTTCCACAAGTTGGTTAACAATGTAAATTTGCCAAGTTGTGTGGCTTATTCATGTTAATATAATGTTCAGAATTGTAAATGACTGTTTTAATATTTTTCTTGTGGGTATCTCTACTGAATGACTTTCCTGATTTAGCATTCTGGTTCGCTTTGATCTTTTAAGACTATTGACTTTCCAAAAGTTGAATTTTGATTTTGTACTTTTGGTTTGGTATGTGAAAGAATGCTTTTTAAGAATAAAAACTGTTGAAATGTTAGAAAGATACATTTACTATTTGGTAAGTTAACACAGCTTCAGGATATAAAGAGATGATAAAAAATACTTTGATAAAATTGCAATTAACTTGGTCTTTCTCTTGTCTAGTGAGATGTTTCAGCTGTCAGAAACTTGATGATCTTAAAGTTAAAAAAAAAAAAAGCCTGGGTTGAGAAGTGCTATAGTTGAGTAACGTGCAGTTAAGTAATGTATTCTCAGTAAGTGGTTTAAGCATAATTTGAAGCAAAGTATTCCTTTTATTGCTATTATTTAATAAGAATAGTAGTGGTAGTTTGAAGAATACTTATTGTGCTCTGTATCAAGTGCTTCTCATGCCTTATTAATCTTCATAGTACCTCCTATAAGGTAGGTATGCTGTATAGGGAATTTTTAAATTTTTGGTAAAAGCTGAGCTGTTTCTTTTTTTTTAGGTGGAGTACTTTATTTTCACAGCATTTATGATAAGCAGTACTTGCCTGTGTATCTTCCTAAAGGGGAAAAGAACTTAACTTTAGTACTTAAGGTCTTAACAGGGATTTTGTTTGCTAGTTGAATATACAGTATCTAGTAGAACCTTTATTCTGATTTCTTAGATACTGCTCATGGGATGACACTGGTTTAACTTATTCTGACTTTATTCCACCATAATTATATATGCATTTTTTATTAAGATGTAATTTACATGTTTTACTGTTATAATTTATGTATGGTAAAATGTGTAAAATTTAAATTATAGAGCTGAATGGGTCTTTACTTATATGTTCACATGTGTAAAACACCATCTAGATCTACGTAGAACATTTTTATCATCTCAGAAAGTTTCTTGTGCTCTTCTTTTTCCAATCCAATAACCTTTCATCCTGAGGTAAGCATCTTTCTGAATTCTATCAGCATAGCTTAGTTTTGCCTATTCTTGAACTTTATGATATATAGAATTATAAAATACGAACTCTTTTGTATCTGGCTTTTTTCATCCAACATATATTTTTGCATTTCCTCTGTGTTGTTTTGAGTCTCAGCAGTTCATTATTTTTTACTGCTGAGTAATATTCCATTGTATGAACACACTGCACATTTTTAATGCATTATCTCTATGATTTTATTGGCTTCTCCAAGTCTCTGACCTCACTTGCCAACATTCTGCTCTGCTTTCCTTCCTCTGGTTGTCCCCCTCATTGTCCCCCATCACCTGCACAATAAAATGTAAGCTCTGTAACGTGACATACCATAATCTCCCTGCAGCTATTCCAGAATGCCTGGAATTACCTGAACTAAGTATGATGTCTTATATTCCTAGTTTTAGTCCTCTGTTTATGTTGGCGCTCTTCCCCAACCGCTTGCCTCCCCAACTGCCAGTGTCCTTCCTCCTGGTTGTCAGCTTATCTCCTGAAATAGTCCATTTCAAGCATCGTTTTCTCCTTTGATCCACACCTGGCCAGCAGTAGTCTGTTTTCTTTACTAGACTGTGAGCTCTTTGAAGGTGGACACCATCCATGTCTTATTTATCTTGGTAGTACAATGCCACAGTACTGTATGTACTTAGTGAATGTTTGTTAAACCTCAAACAATGAACAGAGTGCTCTCTCAGACAAATAGGGATTGAGAATGCTGGCTGGAATGGGATGGGGCATTGGCACTTCAGTTGCTGTTGAGCTGTAGGAAGGAGCCAATGAGGGCAATACAGAGACAGCATTATAGGGCTTTTGAAAAGAGAAATAAAATATCCCCCAAGTCTTCTTTCAGTCCAGTTGGAATAAAATGGCTAGTAATGTTCTTAGTTCAGACTTTAAGGAAGACTGTGTCATTGTTGATTTTGGTTACTTTTTCCAGATGAAGGCGTTAATCCATGTTATGGAAATTGGAATGTTTGGGACTAACAGTATTGTCTTTATACTAATTATTTCATTAAAGATTTTAAAAGATGTGTTAGACTAATAATACAAATAGAAGATTAGGAGGGCTGGTCCCATTTATCAGAAGTGAGGAAAACTTTTCCTCATTTTCCTGAGAGTAAAAAAACTATTGGAGTAGAGGAAGAGATTGAATCATAGTCTGGAGTTGTGATAACATTTTTGATTCCTATAGCTTAGGAAGTTTGCTGTTTGCTGAAAAGTGCTTTTAAAAATTTTATCATTATAGATCTGTAATATATGTAAAAATTATACTTTCTTAAGAAATGAAACTTTTAAAAAATTCTGAAGCATTTACACTAGTTTTCTTTTTCCATGTTTGAAATTCGGCCAGTTGAATTGGCTATTGTAGTCACCTGGGGGATTTTAATGCCTGAAGCTTGATTGCCTTCCAGCAAGTCTAAAGCAAGGAGAAATTCTTCCTCACTGGGATCAATTTGTTGCTTTTACTCTCTGCAGTTTCTGCCATCAAGGTTGAACACAGAGTTGGACATTGACCCTGTCTCGTGCTATTCCTTCTGTCTCCCTACAGTGATTTTCTTAGCCATGGATTCTCATCGAATGTATAACTTTGGTTATTTCCTTATTTCTTCCTGGATGTGAAGTGTGTTTAGTTTTCTTGCTGATGAAATTTGAGTATTCAGAGAAGTTTAACTTTGAGATTGCTTATGTGTCTTTAAAAGATTTAAGATTAGGTTCTCTTCTCAGAGGCTGATAGGTATGACTCAGTTTCAGACTCTTCCTCTTCATTTTGTGCTTCAATATTTTATGTATTTGGCTGCTGCTAAGATTTTGTATTTTTCGGAATCCTTGAATCCAAGGATTTGAAGTTCTTTATGAATCTTTGTCTTACATTAGCTTAATTTCCAAATTAACCTCGTTATGCTTCAATTTCTTTGGCAGCACTGTAGATGTGCTGTCCTTTGTTGTAATGTGAAAAAGAAAACTTACTTGTTCTTCATTCCAGATGAGATTGCACAGTGTACATTCCATCTTTTTCAAATATATGGCCAAGAAACATTTAGTATTGTCAAAAAAAATCTTTCTATAAAAGTCACATATGCTTATATGTATGAGCAAATAGTATAGAAATGTTTAAAATAAGTAAACCTCTCCTTTCTCGTCCAGCACTGTACTCCCCATAAATTATCAAAAATAGCTGGTATGTATTCTGTATCTGTGTCTTTCAACTTACCAATATAACTTGGACATTTTTTTCATATATGCATTACATTTACTATAATTGTTTCTTTATTGATAGATACTTGGGTAAATCTCAGGTTTTTTGCTTGTATAATCAGTGCTGCAATAAATATTCTTGACTATATCATTGGGATTGTGTGAGAGTGTCTATAGGGTAATTTGTAGCAATGGATTGCTGGGTCATTATATATGTGCACTTTAATTTCTGATATATATTGCAAAATTGCAATGAGATTGTACTACTTACCTTTTTTTTTTTGGTGAGGAAGATTGACCCTGAGCTAACATCCTATTGCCAGTCTTCCTCTTTTTGCGTGAGGAAGATTGTCCCTGAGCTAACATCTGTATCAGTCTTCCTCTGTTTTGTAATGTGGGATGCCTCCAAAGCATGGCTTAACAAGCAGTGTATAGGTCTGTGCCCAGGATCCAAACCTGCAAACCCCCACCACCAAAGCAGAGTGCACCAACCTAACTACTATGCCACCAGGCCAGACCTCTTAACATTCCTATTAGCAGTTTTCGAGAATATCTGTTTCCCCACTCTCTGCTAAATGTTAACTTATTTTTAATCTTTACCAGTCTAATCAGTGAAAAGTGGCATTTATTTAATTGTAAGATTCCTCAAAGGTTTGAAATATTACCTTCATCATGACTTAATTCCATTGGAGAATATGTAATTTGCAAAGATTTTTCTCCTTTGTTGTTAAATCTATCAATTAACATACCTTTGTGTTTTATGTACTGCATTCAGTTATTTAATATCAAATAACCAGATTACCTTCTTGGTTCCCTTCATGCTGTTTATTTAGGATAAATATTTCCTTATGATGAATTTCCTTATAATTTGCTACCAACTAATGTTAGCATGGTCTGTAAGTAAAAAGAAAATAAAAGCCATTACCAAGTATTCAGTTAATTAAGTGTAGCTTAGCAGCATACTACTCAAAATCTATTGTCCCTTGCAACTCAAGCATTAAAAAACTTTTCTTCTTTATGGTCATTTTTTTTTCCTGCCTTTAGCATGTACGATAAGCTATAATTATTAATCTCAGATTCAGCTTTAAAGTCAGTGAACTCTTTTTTTCAAATTCTTTAATTCTAGAAACTGCTAAATTTAAGACCAGGAAAAAAGAGTGAGAAAATCCTTAACATTATTATGATGGTTTTATCTGAGTTATTTTTTAGGATTAAGATATTGTCTTCTTTTGAGCTTATTTTTATTGGTATGGTATTTTCCAGTGTCATGCCTTTACTCTTGGATACGTTTGTCTCTTTCTTGGTCTACATCTCTTAAAACTCATCCTTGGTTTTTCCCTGTTCTTTCATGTGTTTAAAGGT
The DNA here is from genome assembly GCF_021613505.1 of Equus quagga. Classification (NCBI taxonomy): domain Eukaryota; kingdom Metazoa; phylum Chordata; class Mammalia; order Perissodactyla; family Equidae; genus Equus; species Equus quagga. The sequence continues at coordinate 25,990,845 of NC_060284.1, read as the reverse complement.
TTAAGTAGGCTGCCTTGATCTCTTATGAAGCTGAGCTGTCAATCTTATTTTTCCAAAGAAAGTTTCATCTAGGCCTATATTTATTATAAAAGTTTCTACCCAAATCTGAAGTGGCTTTTAACTTAACAATTAAAGGCTGAGTGGCAAATGTCATTCTAATATGTGAATGGGAAACCGTAAAACAGCCCTGTCAGACCAAAGAATTTTGCTGTTGCTAGTTTAACCTTCTATGGTAGGTCTAAACTGTAAATAAAGATGCTAAATAAAATAAGGCATTCAGTAAGGCTTTATTGAAACCTAATTCTGGGCACTATGCTGTATGTTAAGTATGCACTGGCAGTTAGAATTCTCAGTGCTGTATAACTAATTGTGTTATAAGTCACGAACAGAATACTCTCAGGTATATATAGGGGAGTATAGTAGGAGTAAGGAGGGAATTTTGGAGGAAGAGATCAGGAAAGCTTCACAGAAGGAAGGTGACATTTGAGTAGGTCCCAGAAAGACGTAATAGAATTTTGATTGTAGGATGACCTTGGGAAAATGTGGACAGAGGAGGTGTTAACTAAAGCTTTTATTTTGCTTTCCAGGAATTATTTTGTAAAACAGTTACATTTAACTGGATATCCATGTTGTCAAAGTTACTGTCATTTTCTTAAGCATACTGAAGTTTACAGTTTACTACACCTTAGGAATTCATTGTTTGAACTGTTTCCTTGTTTGATTTTTCACTTTTTTAACAAGTCTGATTTTGAACCCACCAAGAAATAAGTTATACTGTGAAAGGCTCCATACTGATCATTAATTTAAATATTTTAATATTATACTTAAGGATATGAGGTTTGTAAGTAATAAAAGACTAGCTTGAGGTCAGGTAAATAAGTACAAAGACAGAATTAGAACCTAAGTCTTCTGACCTCTGGTCTACTGTTCTTTTGAGATGACCATTAAAGCAGATATTTGAAACCTTTTTAGGGTCTTCTAGCTAGGCTGAGGGCTGTGGGCCTACCTGTCACATTATTGGTGCTCAGCAAGTATTTGTTTAATGATTTATTGATTGATTCAGTGTTTTATCAATTGGTTATTGTAGCTAAATTGGTTTTAGTTCATACTTGATACTAGTTGCTAGTCTGAGGAACAAAGATGACTAAGTATGTAATTGCAGTAAAATGTTATTACAGTTAAAATATTCCTCGATAGTAAGGACCATCTCTGTTTTAAGCACTTAGGACAGCACTTTACTCATAAGTAGGCATTTAATACAGATTTATTGAATGAGTGAATGGAAATATGGCAAGGCCTCTCGGAAGAAGTGACATTTAAACTAAAACTTGGAGGAATTGTTGGTGATTTATCTAGATAAAGAATTTGGAGAAGGACTGTTAGCAGGAGAAATAGTATTTGGAAAGGATGACAGGTAAGAGAAACGGAAGATTGATGGAGCTGAAAGAAATGTAGTATGTCTTGCATGGGGATTCACGGGGAGTGTCAAGAGATAAGACAGAGTAAAGCTTGAGCTATTTTATTGAGGTTTTTATAAACCACTTTAAGGAGTTTGGATTAACAGAGTAATGAGACACCATTGAAGGAGTTTAAGTGTGAGGAAGTGAAGTAATTAGATCTGTGTTTTAGAAAAGGTCCCTAATTAAAATGTGGAGAAAAGATCAGAGGAGAAGGTAGACTGGATTCTGGATGACCACTTAGCAGGGGGAGGATGCCGGCCTGACTTCAGAGTGTTGGTGGTGGGGAGAAAAGATTGTAATTGGATTTGAGAGAGATTTAGACAGCAAAATAGACCAGCGTTGGTGATTAATTGTAATAGAATTGGGGGTAAGAGAGTAGGGAATGAGTTAAGGATGATATCCATGTTTCCGGCCTGGGCTGTAGTGATACAGTCAAAGATAGAATTGTGGAGAAGAAGAGCAGGTTTGTAGAGAGCAGGAGCTAAATTTTAGGTATCCTGAGCTTGAAGTAGCTCAAGACAGCTAAGTAGAGATGTTAGGTGGTAGTTAGATACAAGAGACCTATTAAGAAAGAGATCTGAAAGCCATCAGCATTAAATCTTCGTAATATTTGTTTGTCTTTTGTTATCTCTCTCTGCAAGATATTACAAAGCATATAATCTTTAGGTCAAAGGACCTAAAGATTGTTGAAAAATGAATCGTTCCATATAGTTTTATGAGCTGCTGTTTTTCTTAGAGATTCCGGCCTCTACTTACTCTTAATTAAGCAAGATTTATTACCATGAATGAATAATTAATCATACTGTTGATAGCAAGAGTCTTACCAAAGATACTTGAATGGCTAAGGATGCATTAAATGTGTTAAACCTTGGATTTCCATTGATAGTGTCTAATACATAATAGCTAAACATGAATTCTGATAATATTTGATAATGCAGACATTTACCAGCCTGAATAACAAAGTTCAGGTTAAAATGGTCCTGAAGTCTTTAGGTTAATCATGATTCAGTAAATTATTAGGATAAAAGGTATGTGTGAGAGGAAGACCTCACCTGCCATGTTTACCATTGTGTATTCACTATCTAGAGCAGTTCTTAGCACTCAATAAACATGTGTTGAATAATCAGTCAATATTTACATATAATATTTATGATATCTAATCAAATTTTATTTTTAGTCAAATGACAGTAGTGGCAGACAAGTTAGCTCTTCCAACTTAAAAGATTGTACTTTTGAGTAGTATTTTCTCCCCTTACATTACCCTATAACCATTTGTATTTATACATGTCTTCTAATAAAAACGTAATTGGTTTGGACATTTTCATTTGTGTATTCTGACATCTAAACTGGATTAGTCACCTTTACTTTCAAAAGCTGTTCTTCTTGCTAGTGCCCCATACTCTTGTTATCAAGACCAAAATCCCTCTGAATATTTACATTGCTTATTTTCTGTCTTAAAGAGTCAGTCCTTTACTAGGTCTTTTTGCTTTTGTTTCATCAGTGTAGTGTGTATTTATCTTTTCTCTCCATTCCCATTGCTATTTTGTTTACACTCTCTGTTGCATTCATCCGTGAATGATATGTCTTTGCTCACTTCATTTCTTTTGTGTAAGACCATTTGATTCAACTTTTTAGGAAGTTACCCGAATTATATTATTCACTTGGTCACACTCCTTAAGGATAAATTTTAATTTTTAGATCTTATATTCAAGAGCTTCCAAATTCATGTTCCAATCAACTTTAACAGTTTCATCTCCTACTGTTTTTTTTTAATAAGCATTCTGCTGCAGCTTAATTGATTATCATTGTTCTTGGAAAATCCTGACACTTTCACTTTTACTCATATCTTTCTCACCAGTCTCATTCTTATTTCATCTATATATTTGAAATTTAACTCATCCAAGAAAGTTCAGCTCAAGTCTTGCCTCTGTCTTGAGGTGACATAGTCCCTAGGGAGTCGCTTTCTCTCTGTGTCTACTGTAATTGTAAACTGAACCACCTATTGACTGAGTGACTTAAAGCCATGACAAGATAAGATACTAAATATTAACGTCTTCTACAGTACTCTCTGCACTTGATGGGCTCTTATGTTTATTTGACTGACTGCTTAAAAAACAAACCTATGAGAAACTTAGATTTATTTTTTTAGACAAAAGTTTATATAGTGTTCACTGTCTCTACACTTAACAAGCAATTAGTTATTGCCTGATTGATTAAAAACCAAAACCATGATAAGCCCAAATTTATTTTATTTAACAGTTATATAGTACTTACCATATGCCAGGCATTGTTATAATTACATTATAAATATTAACTCAATTCTCAGTTTTCAGATAAGGAAACTGAGATACAATGAGTTTCATTGACTTAGCAGTAGAAGAGCTAGAATTTGAATTAGGTAGTCCAGCTTCAGAGTCTGTGCTCTAAAGACTGTTACACTGCATCTCATTAGAGCTGTGAAATAGTTTAGCTGTGAAGAGAAGAAATCTTACTGAAAAAAGCTATAATCAGATATATAGTCTTAGCTCACTGGGGCTCTCACTCATTTCTCCTCCACCCTCAGGTTATTTTGGAGCAAATCTAGACACATTATTGGCCCCACCCTACCCCCACTTGTAATTAAAAAATACCCAAAACTTAATGTAGGTATACTTTCACAGTTAGAGAAGTTACAGGATAGTATAAAGTACTCCTGTATACTCATATCCAGATTCACCAGTTGTTAACATTTTGCCACATTTGCTTTTATTTGTATGCTATTTACCATATGCTGTATATCTGTATCTATATACATACCTATTTGTTGTCATTTTTCTACTAAACTATTTGAAATTAATTTGCAGATATCATGTCCCTTTATCTGTAAATATTTATGTCTTATTTCCTAAGAATAAAGACTTTATCTTACATAACCATAAAATTATCAAAATCAAGAAATATAACATTGACACACTATTACCTATCTAACCCATAACTCATGTTAAAACTTGACCAATTGTGGGGCTGGCTCCGTAGCTGAGTGGTTAAGTTCGCGCGCTCTGCTGCGGCGGCCCAGGATTCGGATCCTGGACCCCAACACGGCACCACTCGTCAGGCCACGTTGAAGCGGCGTCCCACATCCCAAAACTAGAAGGACCTGCAACTAAGATATACAACTATGTCCAGGGCGGGTTTGGGGAGATAAAAGCAGAAAGAAAAAAAAAAAAAAGATTGGCACCAGTTGTTAGCCCTGGTGCCAATCTTTAAAAAAAACAAAAAAACCTTGACCAGTTGTTTCAATGATGTCCTTTTTGTCATCTTTTCTTTGTAATGATGTTGACATTTTTGAAGAGGGTAGACTTTTAAATTAAACTTTTATTTTGATATAAATACAGTTTCACATGTAGTTATAAGAAATAACACAAAGATCCCTTGTACCCTTTACCTAATGGTAACATCTTGCAAAACTACCTTACAATATCACACCCAAGATATTGACATTGATACAGTCAAGTTATACAACAGTTGCCTTACAAGAATCCCTAGTGATGCCTTTTTATTGCCAGTTTACTTCCTTTCTCCTCAATCCCTAATCCTTTGTAACCAATAATCTTTTCACCATTTCTATAATTTTGTCATTTCGAGAATATTGTATATAAATGGAACCACACAGTATATAATGTTTTGGTATTGGCTTTTTCAATCAGCATAGTTCCCTTAAGATTCATCCAAGTTGGGGCCAGCCAGGTAGCGCAGTAGTTAAGTGCGCACGTTCCACTTCTTGGCGGCCTGGGGTTTGCTGGTTTGGATCCCCGGTGCAGACATGGCGCCGCTTGGCACGCCATGCTGTGGTAGGCATCCCACATATAAAGTAGAGGAAGATGGGCGTGGATGTTAGCTGAGGGCCAGTCTTCCTCAGCAAAAAGAGGAGGATTAGCAGCAGTTAGCTCAGGGCTAATCTTCCTCAAAAAAAAAAAAACAAATTCATCCAAGTTGTTCTGTACATCAATTAGTACATCAGTGTGACCTGTACATTCCACAGTGTCAGTGTACCACAGTTTGTTTAACTATTCACCTTTTGAAGAACATTTGGGTCATTTCCAGTTTGGGGCTGTTATGAATAAAACTAATATGAACAGTTATGTGTAAACGTCCGTTTTTCATTTTTTTAGTATAAATGCCCAAGAGTATAATTGCTGTCATATGCTAGTTACATGTTTAGTTTTATCAGAAATGGCCAAATTGTTTTCCACCAATGTATGAGTAATCCACTTCTCCACATTCTTGCCAGCATTAGCTGGTAGATGTCACTTATTCTTTTACTTTAGTCATTCTGAATGGTATGTAGTGATATCTCATTGTGTTTTTAATTTGCTTTTCCTTGATGGCTAATGATGCTCAACATCTTTTTGTGTGCTCAGTTGCATTTTTTTCTCCTCTTAGGTGAAATGTCTGTTCATGTCTTTTGCCCATTTTCTAATTGGATTGTTTGATTTTTTGACTGTTGAGTTTTGAGAATTATGTATTCTTTGTCTGCTAGTCCTTTGTCAGATACGGAGTTTGTAAATACTTTCTCCTGGACTATAGCCTGTGTTTTTATCCTCTTAACAAGGTCTTTCACAGAGCAAAAGTTTTAAATTTGGAAGAAGTCTAGTTTATCAGCTTTTCCTTTTTTGAATTGTACTTTTGGTGTCAAGTCTAAGAACTTTTTATCCTAGATCCCAAAGATTTTTCCTTATTTTTTTCCCAGAAGTTTTATAGATTTGCATTTTACATTTGAGTCTGTGATAATCCTTTCTGAGTTAATTTTTTATAAGTTATAAGACTTAATTCGAGGTTCTCTTTTTTAATTGCAGTAGCACCATTTTGTTGCAAAGGCAATCTTTCCTCTATTGAACTGCTTTGGGTTTTTGTCAAAAACCAGTTGGGCATACTTGTGTGGCTCCATTTCTGCGTTCTCTATTCTGCTTCTTTGATTTACATGTCTGTCCAATACCATGCTGTCTTGACTACTGTAGCTGTATAATATGCCATAATTTAGGGTGGAATGATTCTTCCCAGTTTATTTTTCTTTTCAAGATTAACTATTCTAAGGCCTGTATCTTTTCATATAAAGTTTAAGATAAGCTTGCCTACGTCTACCAAAATCTTCCCCCTGGCAACCACTAATCTGCTTTCTATTTCTATGAATTTACCTATTCTGGATATATCATATAAAGGAGATTATACAATATGTAACCTTTTGTGTCTGGCTTCTTTCACTGAGCGTAATATTTTTGAGGCTCATGCATGTTATAGCATTGAGTTCTTCATTCCATTTTATTGCTAAATAATATTCTACTGTATGGTTATGCTACAGTTTCTTTATCACTTCTTCTGTGGATGGACACTTAGATTATTTCCACCTTTAGGCCATTGTGAATAGTGCTGCTATGCCCATTTGTGGACCTTTGTTTGAATATTTGTTTTTAATTCTTTCTGATGCATATCTAGGAGTGGAATTACCAGATCATATGATAATTCTGTGTTTTAACTTTTTGAGGAACTGCCAAATTGTTTTCCACAGTGAATGTACCATTTTATATTCCCACCATGAATGTACAAGGCTTCCTATTACTCTATATCCTTGCCAACACTTACTATTTTCCATTTCTTGGATTATAGCAATCCTAGTGGGTACGACGAGGTAGTATCTTATTGTGGTTTTGATTTGTGTTTCTTTAATGACTAATGAGGTTGATCATCATTTCCTGTGCTTCTTGCCCAATTATGGATCTTCTTTGGAGAAATGTCAATTCAAGTCCTTTGCCCATTTGAAAAATTGGGTTGTTCATCTTTTTGTTGTTGAGTTATGAGTTCTTTATATATTATGGAGACTAGACCTATATTGGTAAATGATTTGCAGATGTTTTCCCCCATTCTTTAAGTTGTCTTTTCATTTTCTTAGTACTGTCCTTTGATATACAAAAGTTTTTAATTTTGATGAAGTCCTACTTATTATTTTTTCTTTTTTGTCATATCTAAGAACCCATTGCCAAATCCATGGTCATAAAGATTTATTCCTCTGTTTTCTTCTGAGAGTTTTATAATTTTAGCTCTTATATTTAGGTCTTTGATCTATTTTGAATTAATTTTTGAATATGCTGTGAGGTAGTAGTCCAACTTCATTCTTTTGGATATGGATATCAAGTTATGCCAGCATCGTTTGTTGAAGAGGCAATTCCTTTTCCATTTATTGATGAGGTGTCCTTATTGAAAATCATTTGGCCATTGATGAATGCGTTTATTTCCGTACTGTCAATTCTGCCCTATTGGTATATCCTTATGTCAGTACCACATTGTTTCTATTACTGTAGTTTTGTGATAAGTTTTGATTTGTGAAGTGAGTCTTCTGACTTTCTTCTTTTTCAAGATCGTATTGGCTATTTGGAATCCCTTACAATTTCATATGAACTTTAGGATTGACATTTCTCTTTCTACAAAAAGCACTTTGGGATTTTTGCAGGGATTGCACTGAGTCTCTAAGATGGCTTGGGGAGGAGTATTGCCATCTTAACAATATGAAGTCTTCTAGACTATGAACATAGGATGTCTTTTCATTTATTTAGGTCGTCTTTAATTTCTTTCAACTATGTTTTTAGTTTTTAATGTGTTAATTTGTTTATTTGGTTAAATTTTTTTCCTAAGTATTTTATTCTTTTGGAAGCTTTGTAAATGGAATTGTTTTTTAAATTTTGTTTTCAGATTTTTCATTGCCAGCTGATTTTTCTTTATTGATACTGTATCCTGCAATTTGGCTGAACTTGTTTATTAGCTCTAATAGGGTTTTTTTTGTGGGGTAGGGTTTTTTACATATAAGATTGTGTCAGCTATAAATATAGATAGTTTACTTCTTTCTTCCAAACTAGAAGCCTTTTATTTCTTTTTCTTGCATGTTTGCCCTGACTATAACCTCTGATACAGTGTTGAATAGAAGTGGTGAGAGCAGACATCCTTGTCTTGTTCCTGATCTTAGGAGGAAAGCTTTCAGTCTTTCATCATCAAGTATGATGTTAGCTGTGAATTTTTCATTGATGTCCTTTAAAAAAAGGTTGAGGAACTTCCCTTCCATTCATTCTTTATGCAGTGTTTTTTGTAATGAAAGGTTGTAGAGTTTTGTCACATGCTTTTTCTGCATTTATCAATATGGTCAGTTGGTTTTTGTTTTTCATTCTGTTACTGTGATGTGTTAAATTATTTGATATTCTTATATTGAACTACCCTTGAATTCCTGAGGTAAATCCCACTTGGTCATGGTGCATAATCATTTTAGTCGGCTGGAGCTTTGGCTAGTATTTTGTTGAGGATTTTTGCATCTATGTTAATAAGGAATATTGATCTGTAGTTTTCTTTTCTTGTGATGTCTTTGACATCAGTGTAATGCTGGCCTTATAGAATGTGTTAGGAAGTGTTCTCTTCCCTATTGGGGGAGAATTTGAGAAGGATTGGTATTAATTCCTCCTTAAATGACTGGAAGAATTCACTAGTGAAACCATTTAATCTTGGGCTTTTCCATTTCAGGAGATTTTTGATTACTGAATCAATCTCTTTACTTCTTATAGGTCTGTTCAGATTTTCTGTTTCTTCTTGAGTCATTTTTGGTAGTTTGTGTGTTTCTAGGAATTTTTCCATCTCATCTAGGCTATTAATTTGTCAGTATACAATTGATCATAGTATTCTCTTATACCCCTCTTACTTCTATAAGATTGGTAAGTAATGTCCCTACTTGCATTTCTGATTTTAGTAATTTGAGTCTTCTCTCATTTTTCTTGGTCAGTCTAGCTAAAGCTTTTTCAATTTTATTCATCAAACAACTAACTTTTGATGTTGTTGATTCTTTTATTTTTCATATCTTTATTTTGTTTATTTCTGCCCTAATTCTTACTGTTTCTTTCATTTTGCCAGCTTTCAGTTTAGTTAGTTTTTTTCTCTTGGTCTTGAAGGTGTAAAGTTAAGTTATTGATATGACATATTTCTTTTCTAATGTAGACATTTACAGTTTTAAATGTCCCCCTAAGTACTGCTTTTCTGCATCCCGTAAGTTTCAGTATGTTGTGTTTGCATTTTCATTTATCTCGTAATATTTTCTTATTTTCCTCATGTTTAAGAGGGTATCTTTTATTTCCATATATTTGTGAATTTTCCAGTTTTCCTTCTGTTATTGATTTCTAGATTTCTGGTTTATTCCATGTGGTTAGAAAAGATATTTTGAGTTTAATCTTTTTAAATATATTGAGACTTATTTTATGGCCTAACATATATTCTTTCTTAGTAAGTATTCCCTGTGCACTTCAGAAGACTGTATATTCTACTGTTTTTGAGTGGAATGTTATGTATCTGTTAGGTCTAGTGGGTTTATATTATTACTCAAGCTGTTTATTTCCTTATTGATCTTCCATTGGATTTTTCTGTCCATTATTATGAAAATGAGGTATTCCTGTATCCACCTGTTGTTGTAGAACTTTCTACTTTCAATCTTCATGTATTTGAGGGCTCAGTTGTTAGGTGCATATATGGTTTGTTTTGTTTTGTTTTGTTTTTTGAGAAAGATTAGCCCTGAGGGAACTCCTGCCAATCCTCCTCTTTTTGCTGAGGAAGACTGGCCCTGAGCTAACATCCATGCCCATCTTCCTCTACTTTATATGTGGGACGCCTACCACAGCATGCCTTGCCAAGCAGTGCCATGTCCCTACCTGGGATCCCAACCGGTGAACCCCAGGCCACCGAAGCAGAATGTGTGTGAGCTTAACCACTGCACCACTGGGCTGGCCCCAGGTACATATATGTTTATACTAGTTGATTTTTCATAATGAATTGACCCTTTTGTTGATATATAATGTTCTCTGTTTCTTCTAACAGTTTTTGTCTTTAAGTCTATTTTGTCTTGTATTAGTGTAACGGCTCTGGCTCTTTTTTGGTTGCTGTTTGCATGGAATATCTTTTTCCATCCTTTGACTGTCAATCTATGTGTGTCTTTCATGTAACTGTGAGTCTTGTGGACAGAAATAGTTGGATCATTTTTTAAATTATTTGTACCAGTTGCTACCTTTTAATTGGTGAATTTAACATATTTATATTTGAAGTAATTAGTGATAAGGACTTTTGCCATTTTGCTATTTGTTGTCTAATGTCTTATGTCTCTTTTGTTCCTCATTTCCTCCATTACTGCCTTCTTTTTTTTATTATTATTGTGATTAAAAAAACATGTAACATATAAAATTTACTATCTTAACTGTTTTTAAGTGTACAGTTCAATATTATTAAATATATTCATATTCTTATGAAACAGAAATCCAGAACTTTTTCATCTCGCAAATCTGAAACTCTATACCCATTACAACAGCCCCTTTTTTCTCCCTTCTCCCAGCCCCTGGTAACCACATTGTATTTTCTGGTCCTGTGAATTTGACTATTTTAGATACCTCATATAAGTAGACTCATACAATATTTGTCTTTTTGTGACTGGCTTATTTCACTTAGCATAATGTCTGTAAGGTTCATCAATTCACTAGCATGTAACAGGATTTTCTTCCGTTATAAGACTGTATAATATTCCATTGTACTTGTCTATCACATTCTCTTTATCTGTTCATCTTTTGATGGACGTTTGAGTTTCTTCCACCTCTTGGCTTCTGTGAATAGTGCTGTTAGGTTCATGAATGTGCAAATATCTCTTTGATACCCTTCTTTAAATTCTTTTAGATACTTAGCTAGAAGTGAGAGTGTATATCATATGGTAGTTCTATTTTTTGAGGAACCTTCATACTGTTTTCACACCACTTTACACTTTCACCGCATCTTCAACGACAGTTGTTATTTTTTTCTGATTTTGATAGAACCATCCAAATGGATTTAAGGTGATACCTCATTATGGCTTTGATTTATATTTGTCTGATAATTAGTGATGTTGAACATCATGTTATATACTTGTTGGCCATTTGTAGATCATGTTTGGAGAAGTGTCTGTTCAAGTCTTTTGTCCATTTTTTATTTCAGTTATTTGTTTTTTGTTGAGTTGTAGGAGTTCTTTATATATTCTAGACATTAAGTTCTTATCAGATGTGTAATTTGCTAATATTTTCTCCCATTCTATAGATTGCCTTTTCACTCTGTTGATTGTGACCTTTGGAAAAAAATGAAATTTTTTTTAAAGTTTGATGTACTTCCATTTGTCTGTTTTTGCTTTTGTTGTTTCAGCTTTTGGTGTCATATCCAAGAAATCATTGCCAAGTCCAATGTCATGAAGCTTTTCCCCTGTATTTTCTTCTGGGAATTTTATAGCTTTAGGTCTTACATTTAGGTGTTTAATTCATTTTGAGTTAATTTTTATATATGGTGTAAGATAAGGGTCCAACTTCATCATTTTCTATGTTTTTATCCGGTTTTCCCAACATCGTTTGTTGAAGAGACTGTCCATTCTCCATTGAGTGGTCTTGGCATCCTTGTCAAAGATCATTTGGGTGTATTCCTGGGCCCTCTTTTCTGTTCCGTTGGTCTCTCTGTCTTTATGCCAGCACCAGAATGTTTTGATTACTGTAGGTTTGTAGTTTATTTTGAAATTAGGAAGTATGAAACCTGCAACTTTGTTCTTTTTCAAAATTGTTTTGGCTATTTGGGATCCTTTGAGATTTTATATGAATTTTAGGATCAATTTATCTACTTCTGCAAAAAAAACTGTCATTGAGAATTTGATAGTGATTGTGTTGAATCTGTTGATTGCTTTGGATAATATGGATATCTTAATATTAAGTCTCCTAATCCATGAACACTGGATATCTTTTCATTTATTTGTGTTTTCTTTAATTTCTTTTGGCACTGTATTGTAGTTTTCAGTGCACAAGTCTTTTATCTCCTTGGTTAAGTTTATTCCTAAGTACTTTATTCTTTTTGATACTAGTGTAAATGAAATTGTTTTTCTAATTTTTTTCGCATTGTTCATTGTTAGTCTTTGGAAACACAACTGATTTTTGTGTGTTGATATTGTATCCTACAACACTGCTGAATTTATTAGTTGTAACAGTTTTTTTGTGGTATCTTTTGTGTTTTCTACATAAGGTCATGTATGCAAACAGAATTTTATTTTCTTTTCCAATTTGAATGCCTTTTATTTCTTTTTCTTGCCTAATTGCTGTTGCTGGGACTTGCAGTACTATGCTGAATAGAAATGTCAAGAGCGGATGACCTTATCTTGTTCCTGATCTTAGAGGAAAAGCTTTCAGTCTTTCACCCAGGGATAAATCCCACTTGATCATGGTGGATAACAATCCTTTTAATGAGCTTTTCAAGTCAGGTTGCTAGTATTTTGTTGAGGATTTTGCATCAGTGTTCATCAGGGGTATTGGTCTATAGTTTATTTGTTGTGTCTTTGTCTGGCTTTGGTATCAGGCTAATGCTGGCCTCTTTGAATGAGCTTGGAAATGTTTCCTCTTCAATTTTTTGAAAGTTTCAGGAGAATTTGTGTTAAATCTTTAAATGTTAGGTAGAATTCTCTAGTGAAGCTGTCTGGTCCAGGGTTTTTCTTTGTTGTAAGGGTTTTGATTACTGCTTCAATCTTCCTACTAGTTATAGGTCTGTTCATATTTTTTATTGCTTCATGATTCAGTCTTCATAGGTTATATGTTTCTAGGAATTTATCTATTTCTTCTTTGTTATCCACCATTTTGGGGTACAGTTGTTCATAGTGTTCTCTTCTAATCTTCTTTATTTCTGTGGTGGTGTTTGTAATGTCCTTTTTCATTTCTAATTTAGTTATTTGAATCTTCTCTCTTTTTTTTCTTAATCTAGCTAAGGACTTGTCAATATTGTTGATCTTTTGATAAAGCCAATCTTTTGTTTTGTTTTTTTCTATTGTTTTTCTGTTCTCTATTTCATTTATCTCTGCTCTAATCTTTATGTCCTTCCTTCTGCTAGCTTTGGGTTTAATGTTCTTCTTTTCTAATATCGAGAGGTGTAAAATTAGGTCGTTGATTTAAGATCTTTCTTCTTTTTTAATGTAAGTATTTACAGCTGTATACGTACCTCTTAGCATTGCTTTCACTGCATCCCAAAGTTTTGGTATGTTGTGTTTTTATTTTCATTTGTTTCAAGGTACTTTCTAATTTATCTTTTTTCTTCTTTTTTAACCCATTAGCTGTTTGAGTGTTAAATTTTCACAGATTTGTAGATTTTCCAGTTTTCTTTGTGCTGTTGATTTCTAGTTTCATTCCATTATCATCAGAAAAGGTGTTTGTATCATTTCAGTCTTCTTGAATTTGTTATGACTTGTTTTGTGGCCTAACATGTGGTCTATCCTGGAAAATGTTCCGTGTACCCTTCAGAAGACTATATATTCAGCTATTTTGGAGTCAGTTTTTCATTTGTGTCTGTTAGGTCCAATTGGTCTGTAATGGTGTTCAAGTTCTCCATTTCCTTATTGATAATCTGTGTTGTCGTACTGTCCATTACTGCTTTCTTTTATGTTTAATTGATATTTTTCTTGTGAAACACTTTGATTTCCTTTTATGTGTATTTTTCAGTTATTTTCTTGTGTTTACCTTGGTGTTTACGGTTAACATCTTAATCTCATAATAATCTAGTTTGAATTAATACCAACTTTGTTTCAGTAGTATAAGAACTGTGCTTTACAGATCCTTCTCCCCTCTGGTTTGCTGTTACTGTCCCAAGTTACATCTTTATACAGTAATACTGGCTTTTATGTTAACCTATGTAGTTGCCTTTATCATTGTTCTTTCTTTCTTTTTATGGCTTTGAGTTACAATATAGTATCCTTTTATTGAAGCCTGAAATACTCCCTTTAACATTTCTTGTGGGGCAGGTCTACTAGTGGCTAATTCTTTGCTTTTGTTTATCGGGGACTGTCTTAATTCCTTTTTCATTTTTGAAGGATAATTTTGCTGGATAGAGAATTCTGGTTGATACGGTTTTTTATTTCTAGCACTTTATAAATATCATGTCAGTGCTCTCTGGCCTCAATGGTTTCTGATGACAAATTAGCTTTTAATCTTATTAAGGACTTACTGTATGTGACCAGTTCCTTGTCTGTTGCTGCTTTTATTGTTCATTCTTTGTCTTTGGGTTTTTGACAGTTTTATATTAATGTGACTTAGTCTGGATATCTTTGCATTTATCCTACTTAGAGTTTGTTGAATTTCTTGGATATTTAGATTCATGTCTTTTATCAAATTTGGCTTGTTTATGGCCGTTATTTTTTGAAATATCCTTTCCATCTTTTTCTCTCTTCTACTTCTTCATCTCTCATTATAAATATGTTGGTAGACTTGATGGTGTCCACAGGACTCGTAGGCTCTGTTCATTTTTATTCTTTTTTCTTTCTACTCCTCAGACTGCATAATTTCAATTGACCTGCTTTCATGTTCACTGATTGTTATTTCCATTTGCTCAAATCTACTTTTGAAACCCATTTGAAGTTTTCATTTTAATTATTGTTCAGCTCCAGAGTTTTTATTTGGTTCTTTTTTATAAATTTTTGTTGATTCCTTTCTTTCTCTTTATTGATATTCTCTGTATTGAGACATTATCTCTTGCTTTCCTTTAAGTTCTTTCACCATGGTTTTTTAAATCCCTTTGAGTATATCTAAGACTGTCAATTTAAAGGCTTTATCTAGGAAGTACCATGTATATGCTTCTTCAGGGGCAATTTCCATTGATTTTTTTTTTCCCCTAGGAATAGGACATATCTTGTTTCTTTGCATGCCTCATAATCTTTTTTTGAAAACTGGACCTTTTGGATATTATAGTGTGACAGCTCTGGAAATTAGGGTCTTCCCTTTCCTCAGGGTTTCTTGCTATTACTTGCTTTGTAGTTGTGACTTTTCTAAACTATTTTTTTTTTAACTGTATTTGTTTCATGTGTCTTTGAAGTCTCTCTTGCTTTAGTTTGTGGTCATGTAGAGATGTGACAGAGATTTCCTTAAATGCCTGTAGCCAAAAAAAAGGGAAAGAGAAGAAAGAAAAATTTCAAGGAAAAAAAGTACCTTTCTAGTCATTAGGAATTTGCTTTGTGTTTGGGCATCCCTTCAATTCTTAGCCAGGTTATTTGCAATTCTGCCTTTGCCTTCAAGTCCTGCTTGCACTGAATTTAAAGATTAGCCAGAGGTAGAAGTTTAGGATTTTTTCTTGTCTTTTCTGATCCTGCATCTTGCCCTGGACACGGGCATGGATTTCTATATTCCCCATTCTATACACAAGCTTTTCAAAGCCCTTATTCGTCAAATTACCTCTAAACTTTCTAACACTCTCTGCTTTGCTGCTTATCTGTCCTGAGACATTTTCAAGTTAGGTGAAACCAAGGCCATGTGCATTTTGTCAGTGCATCATCAAACCCCCAGATAGCTCAAAACAAACATAGATATTTCTTTTGGAACAAGGTCTGCTCTGCTTTCTCTGGAACCAGATCCTCCACAACAGGAGTGCTGGCTGAAATCTTTTTGACTTTTACTGTGCTGTGCAGGGGGGTTGGAGCTAGGCTATTAAAATAGCACAGAGCTTTCCTGCCATTTTTAAGGTTCTTTTTGTTTTTTGTTTTTTTTTTTTTTGACTCAGCATTCACTTGGCTGCTGTAAACCTTTTACTGTTTTCCAGAGTTTGGACAAAGTTGCTTCTGACAATTTTTGCTCTTTTTTCCAGTCTTTCCTTGGAGCAACAGCCCCTTGAGTTTCCCTACTGTATCTGTCAGAGTTCTCCAGAGAAACAGAACCAGTGGATTGGGTATATATATATGGAAAGAGATTTATTTTAAGGAATTGGGTCATGCAAAAGTGGAGGCTGACAAGTCTGAAGTTTGTAGGGTGGGCTGACAGGGTGGAGATCCAGAAAAGAGCTGATGCTGCAGTTCAAGTCTGAAGGCTGTCAGACTGACTGCTCAGGAAAGTGCTGATATTGAAGTTCATTTCCGAAGGAGATCTGCTGCAGAATTTCCTCTTGCTCGGGGGAGGTCAGTCTTTTGTTCTATCCAGACCTTCAGCTGATTAGGTAAGATCCACCTACATTATGGAGGGCAGTCTACTCAGAGTCTGTCAATTTAAGTGTTAATTTCATCCCAAAACACTTTCACTGAACCATGCAGAATAATGTTTGGCCACATATCTGGCCACTGTAGCCCAGTCAAGTTGACATAAAATTAACCATTACACTTATTCTATTATTTTAACTGACATCCTGCACTTGATTTGTGTATGTTTATCTTGTATCCTGTGTCCTTATTGTATTCACTTATTAGTTCTAGAAGTGGTTTTTTTTGATTCCTTGGAATGTTTTATGTAGACAATGATGGTATCATGTGCAAATAGGGCCAGTTTTCCTTTTACTTTTGAGTGTATGTGCCTTTTATTTCTTTTTCTTGCCTTTTGTGCAGTAGCTAGAACTTCCAGCAATATGTTGAATTAGAGTGGTAAGGTTGAACATCCTTGCCTTGTTGCCAGTCTTCAGGGGAAACCATTCAGCCCTTTACCATTAAGTACGATATTAGCTGTAGGTATTTTGTAGATGCTGTATATCAGATTGAAGTAGTTTCCTTTTATTCCAAATGCTGAGTTTTTATCATGAATGGATGTTGGGTTTTCAGTTGATATAGTCATTGATTTTTTTCTTTGGCTTATTGATATGGCACATTACGTTGATTTTTTTTTCCAAATGTTGACTTGACCTCATATACCTGAATACATCCCACCTGGTTGTGGTGTATAATGCTTTTTATACATTTTTGATTCAACTTGCTAGTATTCTATTCAGAATTTTTGCATCTAAGTTCATCAGAGATATTAGTGTGTACTTTTTTTTGTACTCTCTGGTTTTAGTATCAGTGAGATACTAGCTTCATAAAATGAATTGCAAAGTGTTCCCTCCTCTCTTATTTTCTGGAAAAGATTAGAGTTGGTGTTAATTCGTCTTTAAATTACTTAAAATAATTCTCCAGTGAAACTGTCTTGGCCTAGTGATTTCTTTTTGGGGAGTTTTATAATTCTAAATTCAATGTCCTTAATAGTTACTGGGCTATTAAAGGTTAATTCCATATTGAGTGAATTGTGGTTAGTTGTGTTTTTTGACATATTGGGCTATTTCATTTAAATTGTTAAATTTATATCTGTAAAGTTGTTCATAGTATACCCTTAGTGTCCTTATGATGTCTATAGGGTTTGTAGTGATATCCTCTGTTTCATTATTACATTGATAATTTTTATCTTCTTTTTGTCTTTGCCAGTCTTGCTGGAAGTTTATTAATTTTATTGCTTTTTTTCCTGTAACTGGCTTTTTGTTTCAGTTATTTTTCTCTGTTATTTTTGTATTTTTAATTTCATTTATTTCTACTCTTACATTTATTATTTCCTTCTTTCTTCTAGCTTTGGGTTTATTTTGCTATTCTTTTCCAGTCATTGATATGAAACCTTTCTCTTTTCAAATGTGATATTTAATACTATAAATTTCCCTGTCAGCATTGCTTTAGCTGCATCTCTCATATTTTGGTATGTTGTGTTTTCATTAAGTTCTATTTTTTAAAATTTTTTTCTTTGAGAATTTTTGAGCCATGGATTATTTTTGTGTTGTTTAATTTTCAATTGATAAGAGATTTTCCTGTTAGTAACTTCTTGTTTGATTCCATTATGGTCATAGAACACTCTGTGATTACCAATTCTTTTAAATTTGCTCAGGTTTGTTTTATTGCTGAGGATATTGTTGATCTTCATCAGTGTTTTATGGACTCTTGGAAAAAATGTGTATCCCTCTGTTGCTTGGTGGAGTGTTCTATGTCAGATTCTATTGGTGGTTGTGTTCAGATTTTTTATATTCTTTTGATTTTCTGTCTAGTAGTTGTAATCAATTGCTGAGAGGAGAGTATTAAAATCTCCAACTATGATTGTGGATTCCTCTCTTTCTTTTTCAGCTTTATCCGTTTTCGTTTAGTGTATTTTGAGTTTTTGTTGTTTGGTACATACGCGTTTAGAATTGTTATGTCTTCCTAGTGGGTTGATCCTTTTATCGTTGTTTAATGTCCCCTTTTGGTCACTAATAATTTTCTTTATTCTGAAGTCTGCTTTACCAGAAATTATGTAACCACTCCTGCCTCTTTTTTAAATTAATGTTTGCATGATATATCTTTTTCCATCCTTTTATTTTCAACCTACTTATGTTGTTGAATTTGAAGTGTAAGCTATGGATAGTAGCTTTGTATTTTTTATTCACTCTGTCATTTTCTTTCTTTTAATTGATGTATTTAGACCATTTACATTTAAGGTAATTTTTGATATCTTTCTTCTGGTTATTGTTCCTCTGTTTCTCTTTTTTGCTGCCTTGTGGGTTACTTGAACTTTTTTTTAAGGATTATATCATTATTTATTTATAGTAGGGTTTTTTTAGTCTGTTGCGGTGTAATTTTCCCAGTGGTTCCTTTGGCTGTTAAAATACACATATATGACTTATTAGCACTCTACTGGTGCCAACATTTTACCACTTGGAGTGAAATCTCAAAACCTTACTTCCATTAACCTTCCCTTTACCTTTCTCAGTTTTAAATAATCATGGTCTTGAGTATCAGATGATATAATTTTTGTTTCAGTCATCAAAGATAATTTATAAAATTTATAACGGAAAGCATAGTCTATTGTATGTGTCCATACTTCTCTTTTGTTTCTTATTTCCTTATTCTCAAGATTTTTTCTTATTTCATTTCTTGTTTGAAGAGCTGCTTTTAGCCAATCTTTAAGGGTCAGATAATGATAAGTTTTTTTAGTTTAGATTTTCTTTGTCTGAGATTGTTTTTATTTCCCCTTCATTCCTGCGGAATTGTTTCACTGGATGTAGAATTCACAGTTGATACTTCTTTTCTTTCAGCATTTGGAATATACTTTGTCACTTCCTTCTGGTTTCAGATGGGAAATCTGCTGTTATTCATATTGGTTTTCCCCTATAATTTGTCATTTCTCTCTGGTTAATTTGAAGATTTTTTCTTTGTTTTTAGCTTTCAAAAGTTTTAATTCTATTATGTCCTGACATGGATTTGTTTAGGTTTGTCATGTTTGGGTTCACTCACCTTCTTAGATTTGTATGGTTGTGTATTTTACCAAATTTGGGAAGTTTTCAGCCTTAATTTCTTCTAATAGTCTGTCATCCTCACTTTTCTTTCTTATCTCCTTCTCAGACTCCAATGATATAAATGTTGGATCATTTGTTATTTTCTCCCAGCTCTGTAAGGCTGTTTTTTAAATTTTTCTTTGTAGTTTAGGTTGAATGAATTCTGTCCTGCTGTCCTCTAGTACACTAATTCTGACCTGTGTCATCTTTATTCTACTGTTGAGCCCATCTGAGTTTTTAAAAATTTGTTGCTGTATCTTTCATTTATATAATTTCCATTTGCTTCTTATTTGTAATTTCTGTGTATTTGCTTAGATTTTCAATTTTTATGTTGGTTTCAAGAGAAAGTGTAATTGCTTATTGAATCATTTTTACAATGACTGTTTAAAACATTTGTCAGGTTATTGTACCGTTTGATTTCTTTTGTTTTTGGTGTCAGTTGACTGTCTTTTCTCAGTAAAGTTGTGGTTTTCCTGATTCTTTGTATGACAGATGATTTTTACATTTTATCCTATACATTTTGGCTATTTTCAGAGATTCTGGACCCTTTAAAGGTTTGGGGTTTTTTTTGAGGAAGATTAGCCCTGAGCTAACATCTGCTGCCAATCCTCCTCTTTTTTGCTGAGGAAGACTGGCCCTGAGCAAACATCCGTGCCCGTCTTCCTCTACTTTATATGTGGGATGCCTGCCACAGCATGGTTTGCCAAGCGGTGCCATGTCTGCACCCAGGATCCGAACTGGCCAACCCTGGGCCACCAAAGTGGAACATGCACACTTAACCGCTGAGCCACCAGGCTGGCCCCGTAAAGGTTTTTTTTTTTTACAAGTAGATACCTATTCAGATATGGCATGCAGATCTTAGCCTACTTTTGTGGGCTATGGTTCAATGATAGTCTAATTATCTGAGTGTTGTGTTTATTTACTTGATTTATTTCATGTCTCTGGGGCTCCCACTGGTCCCTTCTGGTGCTTCTATAGGGAGTGGAAGATGCTTCCCATGACCAGGCCACCTGGTGCCTTTAGGTCAAGGAAGGTAGTCTCTGGTGGGGCAAAGAATATTTTCTGGATTTGGTGCTTGTTGTGGTGGGATCCCCTTGCTGGTGCTTCTCATCTACACAGTACTTCTGGGTTGGGGGAAGCAGTCTCTTGCTGGCAGGGAAGGATAGTGCTTTTATTATCAGCAGAGTTTCCACTTAATACCTCTTGTTGCTTCTGCCAAGTTTATCTGGTTGCGACTCCTGTTTGGTCCAGGGAAGGAATGAGCCTACCTGGGCTACCGTCTGGTGCTTTATTGGGAAACAGTGGGCCTGGGTAACCTGTTGACTGCAGGGTCATAAGATGTCCTGCCACTATCCTCTAGTCGTAAGGTGCCTAAGAAGTTCATCTTCCTCTTGCCACCTTTCAGATTTCTCCTCTGGTTGTCTCTTGTGTTATTCCTGGATTTATAGTTGTAGTGAGCAGGGAGGAGCAGGGAGAGATGAGTCTATACCATCTCATCTAGACCAAAAGTGCTGTGATTACAATCAATGTTAATTATTTTATTTATTCTATATAAAATTATTTTCGTAAAAATCATTAGGCTTAAAATCTTTACATGATTTGCCTTTTTAAAAAATAGTACCATGTGAAATTAGTTGGAATTCCATGAGTACAGCAGCTGTTATGGAGCAGTGTTTTCAAATGTTCTAAATGACAAAGGTGATTTAGATGAGAATAATTTGCCTGTCATTTTATGGTAATCTTTTGAAAATATCTAAGAAATTTTACAATTATATCAATTTTAATTTTGTTTTTATATATAACAGTAATAAAGAGGTTAAACTTTAACTGTTATATTTACTTGTCTTTTCTACTCCTTCCAATCTCTTAAAATATGCCTAACTAGTTTTAAATAGGAAATGGGGAAAAGAACAAAATGCCTGGAAGGGAATTCTGCTCTACTCAATTCTTATTTATGCCAGATTGACTGTGAAACAGTTGTTTTTTGAGCGGCTCTTCTCGCACAATCAAACCTGCCACAGGTAAACAGATGCATTTAATCTGCAGATTGGAAATATTTCTGCTATTGGCTTTCTTTGAAGATATCTACCTTAGTAGTAACTCTGCAGTTCACTGCCTGTTATTTATATCTACAGTGATGATGTTTGACAAGGATTTTAAAAAATTTGTTTCTGGGTACATGTGTTTCTGGAGGGATGTTTGGCCACTGAAATATTGGAGTTTCTGGAATATCACCACTCATTGATGGGGTATAAAACAATATTTGAAAATTTGTTCTAGAAAATCCAGAGTATAGGATTACTGTACTCAATACACTATTTACTTGCAAAGAAGAGTGAGAGAATAAACTAATGAGGGTTAAAGAGGGGCAAAGGAGAATGATTATTTTAGAAAATATTAGCTGAAGGATAACTTCTACAACTAAGCAGACTGTGATGCTCCTGTTAATCATTGGGGAAAGAGATCTATGTATTAAAATAGCCCTCATTGTCACCCAAAGAGGAAGAATAAGAAAGTAATTTTTTCCTTACATTTAACTCTGTGGAAAATTTATCATGTAGATCTTTATTGTGTCAAGGGGCGTTGAATTACATAATGGATAGTGCTTTTAAGAGAAGTTTTTTGTTTGTGTTTTTTGGTGAGGAAGGTTGTCGCTAAGCTAACATCTGTGCCAGTTTTCCTCTACTTTCTATGTGGGATGCCACCACAGCATGGCTTGGTGAGCAGTGTGTAGGTCCATGCCTGGGATCCGAACCTGTGAACCTTGGGCCACCGAAGTGGAGCACATGAACTTAACCACTACACTACTGTGCTGGCCCCATAAGAGAAGTTTTGTATAAAGATGTGGAAATATTTTTCTTTTGGTTCTCTGGAGATGTTTTTATGTGCACGTAGTCATGACGTTTAGCTTTCTGATGGTGTGACTTGGTTCAGGGATAAACTTTTGAGAATTCTTAAGTGTCTAGATGTAAGAGGAATGAGTGGTTGATGTATCCCTAAATCTAACCCTCTAGATATGAAGTTCTCAATCTTTTTTTTTTTTTTTGAGAAAATTCCGTGCTTTTGTTTTACTCTGTGTTTATTTCCATATGATTAAAAAAAAAATTAATTTTGGGAAAATATATATTACATAGAATTTACCATCTTAGCCATTTTTAAGTGTACAGTTCAGTAGCGTTAAGTGTATACATTATTGTGCAACTGATATCCAGAACTTTTTCATCTTGCAAAACTGAAACTCTATGTGCTTAATGAATTCCTCATTCCCCCTTCATCAAGTTCCCAGCAACCACCATTCTACTTTCTGTCTCTTTGAATTTGACTTCTCTTTTACGAATGGCTTATTTCACTTAGCATAACGTCCTCAGTTTCATCCATGTTATTGTATAAGTCAGAATTTCCTTCCTTTTTAAGGCTGAATAACATTCCATTGCTTGTATATACTGCATTTTGTTTATCCGTTCATTCCATCGGTGGACACTTGGGTTGCTTCCACCTTTTAACTATTGTGAATAATGCTGTTGTGAACAAATATCTCTCTGAGACCCCGCTTTCAGTTTTTTGGGGCTATATACCCAAAAGTGAAATTGCTGGATATGATACTTAGATTTTTAATGTTTTGAGGAACCACCTTAACTGTTTTCAATTTTACATTCCCTTTTAAAATGGCTGCACCGTTTTACATTCCCACCAGCAGTACACAAGAGTTTGAATTTCTTAACATCTTCACTAACATTTATTATTTTCTGGGGTGTTTTTTGTTTTTGATAGTAGCCATCCTGATGGATGTGAGGTAGTATCTCATTGTGGTTTTGATTTGCATTTTCTTAATGATTAGTGATGTTGGGCATCTTTTCCTGTGCTTGTTGGCCATTTGTATGTTTTCTCTGAAGAAATGTCTATTCAGGTCCTTTGCCCATTTTTTAATCACAGCGTTTTCTTCTTTGTTGTTGAATTTTTTGGGGGGGAGTTCTCACACCAACCACTTCTCCACCTCTCTGGATACTAACTGGGTGTCCTATAATTCAGTTATGACACTAACTACCTGGAGTTAGTGCAGACCCCACAGGTTAAGGACTCAGTCCCACAAGATTGTCTCCCATCTCAGATGCCAGTCTTTAGTGGGTACCCAGGTGCCCACACTTCTGTCCAACTTGGCTACAAATCAGGGATTCTCATGAGCCCCTCCTCAGGTTTGAAAATTTGGTGTAATAACTCACAGAACTCAAGGAAACACTTAACTTATGTTTGCCAGTTTATTATAAAGCATATGTTGAATGATACAGGTGAATAGCCAGATGAAGAGGAACATAGGGAAAGGTTCCAGAAGGGTTTTGAGTGCAGGAGCTTCTATTTCCGTGTGGTTGAGATGCATTACCCTCCTGGTGTAGATGTGTTCACCAACCTGAAAGCTCTCCAAGGTGCTGCCTGTACCTAAGGAGGTTTTATGGAGTCTTTATCATGTAAGCACGATTGGTTATTAACTCAATGTTTAGCCCCTCTACTCTCCTCCAGAGGATGGAGGGGTGGGGCTGAAAGTTCCAAGCTTCTAATCATGGCTTGATCTTTATGGTGATGGCCTCCACCCAGGAGCCCACCAAGAGTTGCCTCATTAGAACAAAAGACACTCCTGTCACTAAGGAAATTCCAAGAGTTTTAGGAGTTCTTTGTTAGGAACTGGGGTCAGAGGCCAAATATATATTTGTTGTGTCACAGAGTTCTTTATATATTCTGGATATTAACCTCATCAGATTTATGATTTGCTAATATATTCTCCCATTCCACAGATTGCCTTTGCACTCATATTATGCTCTTTGATTCACAGATTTTAAGTTTGATGTAGTCGCATTTCTCTATTTTTACTTTTGTTGCCTGTGTTTTTGGTGTCACATCAAAGAAATCATTGCCAAATCCAGTGTGATGAAGCTTTTCCCTGTGTTTTATTTGAAGAGTTTTATAGTTTTAGCTCTCAGGTTTAGGTCTTTTGATCTGTTTTGAGTTAGTTTTTGTATTGTTAATTTAGTCTGTTTGGGCTGCTATAACAAAGTACCACAGACTGGGTAGCTTATAAACAACAGAAATTTATTTCTCACAATTCTGGAGGCTGGAAGTCTGAGATCAGAGTGCTTGTATGGTTGAATGAGGGCCCACTTCTGGGTGGTAGACTTCTCCTTGTGTCCTCACATGGCAGAAGGGGCAAGGGAGCTCTTCTTTAATAAGGGTGTTAATCTCATTCATGAGGACTCAGCCCTCATGACCTAATCACCTCCCAAAGGCCCCACCTCCTAATAGCATCACATTGAAGTTAGAATTTTAACATATGAATTTTGAAAGAACACGAACATTTAGGCCGTAGCATGGTGTAAGGTAAGAGTCCAACTTCCTTCTTTTGCATGTGTTTATCCAGTTTTCCCAGCACCATTTGTTGAAAAGACTGTCTATTCCCTATTGAATGGTCTTGACATCCTTGTCGAAAATCATTTGACCTCATATGTGAAGGGGCATTTCTGGACGCTCTATTGTATTCCATGGGTCTGTATGTCTGTCTTTCTGCCAGTACCACACTGTTTTGTACTGTAGCTTTGTAGTAAGTTTTGAAATCAAGAATTGTGAGACCTGCAACTTTGTTCTTCTTTTTCAAGATTGTTTTGGCCATTTGAGATCCCTTGAGATTTCATATGAACATTAGGATGAATTTTATTATGTCTGTAAAAAAGGCCAATGGGATTTCAATAAGGATTGCATTAAATCTGCTTTGGATAGTATTGACATTTTAGTCTTCATTTCCGATTGGTTCTTTTTTATATTTTCCAGTTCTTTGTTCATGTTCTCACTGAGTTTATCCATTCTTTCCCAAGATCAGTGAGCATCCTTATGACTTTTTGTTTGAACTGTTTTTCAGGTAGATTGTTTATTTCTGTTTCATTTAGTTCTTTTTCTGGAGTTTTGTCCTGTTCCCTTACTTGGAATGTATTCCTTTGCCTCCTCATTTGCCTCTTTCTCTGTGTTTATATGTATGTATTAGGTTGGGTAGCTACATCTCCTGATCTTGGAGAGATGGCCTTGTGTACGAGATGCCTTATGAGGCCCAGCAGTGTGCATTCCTCCTTTCACCAGTTCCAGATGTTCCAAGAGTGACCCCTCTGTGGGCTACGTGTGTCCTTCTGTTGTGGCAGGGTTGCTCTTGCTGCAGGTGCCCAGGGAGGCTAGGCTATCCCCCTGGCCAGCTGATTGTAATACTCAGCTGCATCTGGCTGCTCTGGACCCTTGAGTCACTTTATCGGGTGTGGGGAGCCCCAGCACAGTTGGCTGCAAGGTCTAATAACACCTTCCTGTTGCAGTTTTTCTGTTAAGTGAGTAGGCCCCCAGTGTGTGGGCTTCTAGGCTCAGGGGCTTACAGTTGCTGTAGGCCTCCAGCCCACAAGGCTCTTGTCAGCTCTCTCAGGATTGTAGCTGAGTGGAGCTGGCACCAGGCACAGGAGCACCTAGTTGTTTCAGGCTTTGGAAGTTGGGGCCAATCCCCTATGTAGCTCTTTGAGAAGCACAGGTCTTCTGCTGCTGACAAGCCCCACTGCCCATAGGGCTGTACACACCACCAACACAGTCTTGCCCCATGTGTGTGCAGTCTTGCCCCATGCCCCAGTTGCCCCACTGCAGAGACCCCACACAGTCTATCTGCTCCTTGCACAACCCTGCCCTGCAGGCAACCAGCCATGCAGGCCCACAAGTTGCCCAAAGGCTTGCTGGTGGGTGGGGCCAGTCCCTAGGGCAGGCTGTCTGCTCTAGCCAGGCTTAATTGGTGCTCTAGTGGGTGGGGCAGACCCTGGGCTAACAGGCTGGGGGAAGAAATCCAGTGGCATGTGCCAGTGTCTGTGTTATCACGCCTGTACTAGGTCACACCAATGGCTGCCGCCAATGTCTCAGTCCCTGGAGAGGTCTCACCTCTCACCGAGGTACACCCAGATATACTACCATCTTGACACCTCTCTTTGGGTAGCAGTGACATTTATAATGTTATTAAGCCTCCCAAACTATGAACATTGGATGTCATTTCATTTATTTTTGTCATCTTTAATTTCTTTTGGCAGTGTTTGTAGTTATCAATGTACAAGTCTTTAGCTTGCTTGGTTAAGTTTATTCCTAAATATTGTATTTATTTTGATGCTATTGTAAATGGGATTGTTTTCTTAATTTTTTTTCGAATTGGTCATCATTAGTGTATAGAAATGCAGGTGACTTGTACATGATGATTTTTTTTCTATCATTATTGTTTTTTATTTTATTTTTTCCAGTTTTACTGAGATATAATTCACACACATCACTGTATAAGTTTAAGGTGTACAGTATAATTGTGTGACTTACATATGTTGTGAAATGATTACCGCAAGAAGTTTAGTTAACATTCATTGTATCATATAGATACAATAAAAAGAAAAGGCAAAAAGAAAAAAATTTTTTTCCTTGTGATGGAACTCTTAGGATT
Organism: Equus quagga; assembly: GCF_021613505.1. NCBI lineage: Eukaryota > Metazoa > Chordata > Mammalia > Perissodactyla > Equidae > Equus > Equus quagga. The sequence continues at coordinate 25,963,797 of NC_060284.1, read as the reverse complement.
TACTCTCTTAACTTTCATATATATCATTCAGCAGTGTTAACTATAGTCATCATGTTGTATGTTAGATCCCTAGTACTTATTTATCTTATAACTGGAAGTTTGTACGTTTTGACCGCTCCTCTAATTCCCCTTCCCCCCATTCTCCGCCTCTGGTAACCATAAATCTGATCTCTTTGTCTCTGAGTTTGGGTTTTTATTTTTGTTTTTTAGATTCCACATAATAGAGAGCTCATACAATATTTGCCTTTCTCTGTCTGACTTATTTCATTTAGCATAATGCACTCAAGGTCCATCCATGTTCTTGCAAATGGCAGGATTTCCTGATTCTTTTACTGACTTAATAATATTCCATTGTGTATATACATACCATAGCTTCCTTATCCATTCATCCATGGGTGGAAGCTTAGGTTGTTTGCATGTCCTGGCTATTGTAAATAATGCTGCTATGAACATGGGGGTGCAGATATCTTTTTGAGTTAATGTTTTCATTTTCTTCAGATAAATGCCCAGCAGTAGAATTACTGGGTCATATGGCAGTTCTATTTTTAATTTTTGAGAAATCTCGGTACTGTTTTCCATACTGGCTTTACCAATTTATATTCTCAACCAGCAGTGCAACAAGGGTTCCCTTTTCTCCACATCCTCACCAACATTTCTTACCTCTTGTCTTTTTGATGATGGCCATTCTAATAGGCATGAAGCCATATCTCATTGTGGTTTTGATGTGCAATTCCCTAATGATGCCTGATGTTGAATATCTTTTTATGTACTTGTTGACCATTCATATCTCTTCTTTGGAAAAATGTCTATTCAGGTCTTTTGCCTATTTTTTAATTGGATTAATTGTGGGTTTTTGGGGTTTTTTTTTTTGCTTTTGAGTCATGTGAGTTCTTTATATATTTTGGATGTTAATCACTTATCAGATATATGGTTTGCAAATATTTCTTCTCATTTCATAGGTTGTCTTTTCACTTTGTTGATTGTTTCTTTTGCTGTGCAAAAGCTTTTTAGGTTAATATAATCCCAGTTGTTTATTTTTTATTTTATTGCTTGTTCTTTAGGTGTCATATCTAAAAAATTATTGCCAACACACATGTCAAGGAGCTTTTTTCTTATGTTTTCTTCTAGGAGTTTCATAATTTCAGGTCTTAGATGTACGTCTTTAATCCATTTTGAGTTAATTTTTGTGAGCGGTGTAAGATAGGGGGCATGTTGATTTTTGTATGCTGTAACTTTGCTGAATTTATTTATTTATGCCAGTTTTTTTTGTGGAATCTTTAGGATTTTCTACCTTTAAGATCATACCAGCTGTGAACAAAAATAGCTTTATTTCTTCCTTTCCATATTGGATGTCATTTATTTTTCTGTCTTACCTACTTGTTCTGGGTAGGACTTCTAGTGCTGTGTTAAATAGAAGCAGTGGAAGTGGGCATCCTTGTCTTGTTCCTGATCTTGGAGGAAAGCTTTCTGTCTCTTGCCTTTGAGTGCGATGTTAATTGTGGGCTTTTCATATATTGCCTTTATTATGTTGAGGTAGTTTCCTTCTATTCCTAGTTTGTTGAGTGTTTTTTTATCATGAAATGATGTTGAATTTTGTCAGATCTTTTTTCTGCATCAATTAAGATGATCATGTTGTTTTTGTCTTTCATTCTCTTAATGTGGTATATTACATTGATTGATTGACATATGTTGAACTATCCTTGCATTCCAGGAATAAATTTCACTTGGTCATAGTGTGTAATCTTTTTAATGTACTGTTAAATTTTATTTGCTGGTATTTTGTTGAGGTTCTCATTCCCTTTTCTACTTGGATAATTGAAATCTCACAGATGCCTTTCATACTGTCCTTTACTGTATCTTTACTACTAAGGAAAATATGTTCACTGGAATGAGATAATACACTTTTCAATAGATAATCATTCATGTACACCAGTATTTGGTTGCACATAACTTCACGTTAATCACAACACATGATAATCATATGTTACCTGGATTCTGGACCATGGTTTTCAATCATGGCTGCACATTCAGCTCACCTAGAGATTCCTTTTCTTTCTCTCTCTATATATACATATATATATTCTCTTAGTATGTATATGATATGCTTATATTTTTTAAATTTACATATATATTTTTTAAAATTTATATGTATATATTTTAAATTAACAGTGCCAGAGCCACATTCCCAAATTCTTCAGAGGGGGACTGAGCATCAGTATTTTTTGAAAGGTCTCCAAGTGCAGACATGTTTGAGAAACCTGTTCTAGATGATCCTGACTACATGTTGGAGTTATCTGGGGGTACTTGAAGAAAAACTACAGACCTTTGCAAGGTTGAATTAGAAATTCCAGGGAAGAAAAGTTCTGCAATCTGTGTTTCTGAAAATATTGAAGCTTTTCTGAAGCACAGTAGGCTTCTGACCACTAGTCCATAATTTTCTCAGCCGTAGACAAAGACACTTAGCAAACTATTTTAATTAAGGTCATTTGCAAGGGCCCCGAATGTAATTTTTTTTGTATTACGGGCTGAAAGGAGATCAATATGTTTTATGTAGTAGGTATATAGTAGCTAAGTTGTTCTCTTCTGACCATTAAGGAAATTGATGTGGGTATCTATTGAGGTGTAGATCCATCTCATTGCTGCGTATGGTTGCAGTAATATGGGTAAACAGGACCAATTTTTTCTTAGACACATCTCCTCATATGCCTAAACAGATATTCTTTTTAGGTTCCAGCATTTAGTATAAAGCCTGGTGGAGGTGACCGTAGTCTGGTGTATTTATAGGACAGAAATTACCAGTCATTCACATATATCACAGTAGAATAAAACTTTCATATGCAGTATGATTTAAAACATCTCAGTGGTTTTGCCAAGATGAGTGAATTAGTCTACTAGGGCTGCCATAAGAAAATACCACAGGCTGGGTGGCTTAAACAACAGAAATTTATTTTCTTACAGTTCTGGAAGAAGTCCAAGGCAGATTTGGTTTCTCCTGAGGCCTCTCTCCTTGGCTTGTAGATGGCTGCTTTCTTGCTGTGTCCTTACATGGCATTTTCTCTGTGTGAGTGCATTCTTGGTGTTTCTGTGTATGTCCTATTCTCTTCTTATAAGGACCCCAGTCAGACTAGATTAGAGCCCACTCTAATGGCCTCATTTTAACTCAGTTACCTTTTTAAAGGGCTTGTCTCCAAATATAGCCACATTCTGAGGTGTTGGGGGTTAGGGCTTCAATATATGATTTTTATGCCCAGGGTTGGGGGAAGGGGATGACGGGACAATTCAGTCTATAGCAGTAAGTTAGTTCAAAATGTTCTCCTGTATAACTGAATGAATTAATGAGTTGAATGAAATTGTGTGGAATTGTTTTTTGTAATGAATATTTAACCATACCTTTAGAATGTAATAACAAGATGTAATGCATCCAGTCGGATATGTACTTTTGGTTTGCTATGGCAAGTAGGTATGCATGTGTGTCATCTGAAAAGTATACTGAAGTGTCTAGAAAAAGCGTCACAAATCTGGGAGAGAGTTATAGCCTTATTTTATATCATTTATAATATGAATTTGTTCTAAAAATTCATTTTGACCCATTTTAATTATCATTATGGTATTCTCATAAAAAAATAGTAAAAGTTGGTACTATATGTCAAAATTATGTAATTCTATTTAGAGATAGTTGCTGTTTAGGCACCTGAAAGCTAATGATAGAATAATGTTGCAGAGATTTATATTATTCTTATTTTCCAATTAGTAGAAATATTAAATAAGCCTTTATCTTTTGTGCACACACTGATGGCTGGGAAGATCTGCCTAGAAACATGCAGTATGTCTAGATAAAACAGTTGAAGTTACTAAGAAGAAAGTTTGCTTTGTTTAATTCCCATTGCAGGCTTTATTATACATTTATTGTTAGCCTGCTTTGTCAGTGTCCTTTCATTTAAACATTTGAGTACCTTCTAGTTGCTAAAAACACAGTGTATACCACAAAAGACGTGGTTCCCATTCTCTTGGAACTTCTGTTCATTGGAATAGATACGTTAATCAATAATTATCAATTGGATCTTTGAAAGACATTAAGGCTCTGAAAGGAACAGTTCTTCAAAAGCTTATGACAAAGGAACTTGACATAGAATGTTCGAGGAAGGCTTCCTAGAGTAAGTGATATGTAGAGCTGTAATCTGAAGATTATGAGTTAAGGTTAAGTAAATTTATGTGATAGAGGGCTTGGGATTCCAGAGGGGAGCGGAGGATTCCAGACCAAAAGAACTGCATGTGCAGAGGCCCTGTGATGAAAAGCAACATGTTGGGGAATTTGAGAGAGGGCTAGTGTGCTTGAATCTCTGAGAAATGTTAGGAGTAAAGTGTGAGACTAGACTGGACAGGTAGGCAGGGCCCAGCTAAGCCATTGCAGCTCTGTTAAAGATTTGAGATTATGTTCTAAGAGAGTGGGAAACATTTTGTTCCACAGAGGAGTGATGAACTTGAAAAGATCCCTGCCTATAGGTGTGAAGAACTGATTAGAAAGGAGCCACTAGATCCATTTAGAAAGCAGAGATGCATTCATTTTAAAAAATTCTTTCTGTTTATGATAGTATGTCAAAAAAGTAGTCACATTAGTACTGTTTTAGATGCCGGGGGTACATCTGTGAACAAAACATTAGTCTCTACCCTCAAGAAGCTTACTTTGTAGTAGGGGAGAGAAAACAGATAATCAGGTAACTCTATAATCTGTCAGGTATTGGTAAGTATTGTGAAGAAATATAAAACCAGAGAGAAGGATAAAAAGTGACTAAGAGTGCTATTTAATTAGGATGGTCTAAGAACTGAGAAAGAGATAATTGGAACTGAAGGAGCTGATCTATGCATATGTTTGGAGGAAGAGCTCCAGGTAGAGAACATTAAGTACAAAGTACGTGGGCCTCGTCAAGGAATAGCAAGGAGACTAGTGTGGCTAGGGTACAGTGAGAAGAGAGAGAGTATTAGGAGATGAGGTCTAGACTAAGTGCAGTATAATTGGGTTGAACATGAACTATATGGCACATTACTTTGATATTTTGTACATATAACTTTATACTAAAATATAATCACTTCTTTTGCTGGTAATAGTTCATGAAATTAAAATAGTATTACTTGGTTTCTGGATCCAATTCTAATGTGTGGAGAAGGGTTTCCCCCCACACCACCAAGCACTTCTCCGGACACCAGCTAGATGTCCTACAGTCAACTCAGTCTGACACCATCTACCCAGAGAGAGTGTCAGATTCCGCAGGTTAAGGGTTCAGTCCTAGAAGACTGTCCCCTCCCCTACGCATACACTCAGGTGCCAGTCGCAAGCCCAGGTTGTCAAGTGTACTTCTGACTGACTGGCTCTAAATCAAAGGTTCCCACGCCCCGCTCCTTGGGTTAGATTAATTTACTAGAGCAGCTCACCAATCTCAGGAAATCTATTTACATTAGAAAAGGATATAACTCAGGAACAGCCAGACAGAAGAGAAGCATAGGGCAAAGTATAGGAAAAGAGTATGGAGCTTCCATGCCCTCTCGCTTCTTCTGGCGCCACTCTCAGCACCTCCACATGTTCAACCTGGAAGCTCTCTGAACCCTATCCTTTTGGTTTTTCATGGAGGCTTCATTATGTAGGCATAATCCTTTAAATCATTGGCCATTGGTGATTGATCCACCTCCAACCTCTCTCCCCTCCCCAGAGGTCAGTGGGTGGGACTGAAGTTTCCAACCTCTAGTTACCTGGCTGGATCCTTTGGCAATCAGCCCCATCCTTAGGTGCTTTCTGAAAGTTGCGTAATTAACATAACAAGACATCTTTATAGTACTTGTCGCTTAGGAAGTTCCAAGGGTTTTTGGAGCTTTTGTGCCAGAAACAGGGAGGAAAACCAAATATCACAATATCAAAATCATTTAACGATTTTTAAGAGCTATTTTTGACTTCTTTTTAAATAAGAAAAATACAGTCTTATCAAAAATATTCAAAATACAGAAGGATAGGTCATTAGGGTGAGCCCTAATCCAGTTATGATTGGTGTCCTTATAAAAAGAGGAAATTTGGACACGGATGTGCAGAGAAGGAAGACAACTTGAAGAGACATAGGAAGGTGATCTACAAGCCAAGGAGAGGCCTGGTGCAGATCCTTTCCTACTCTCCTCATTCTCTTCCTATACTTAAAGAGGTTAATGTTATAAAAAACTTAAGGTCTTTTACTCTGTGTGTTTGTGTGTGTGTGTGTGTTGGTTTCATTAATTTCTAAAGCAGCTTAAGTCTTTTAAGAAATTATGGAATTAAAAAACTAGAGCAACAAAAAGTAAACACTACAACATTATATTCGTAGTTCCTTGTTTTCTAAGAAAAATTTTACTTTGAGACTAAGTCTACTACAGTGATATATACAACTTTTTTGAAAAAAGCTTGACCTCTTTTGTTTGGTTTTTAAAGATTTGTCCCAAGATATTTCACAATCTTGTTTACTTAAAATTTATTGTAAGATTGATTTTTTTTTTTTCCATTCCAATATTATATTCCAGTATAACTTTTTCTGTTGATTCAGAGTGGTAGTTTGGAAACAGAATTTGCCACCACTTGGTGGCACTACTTGGCTTAAAAATAAATCAGGTTGTCTGCTGTGAACTGTATGCTGCTCTACATAAATGATTAAATTCAGAGTGGATCTATTTGATGTTAGGCAACTTAGTATTATAAATGTTTGATTCTTAGTTTATAAATAAAATAATAATTGATGTTGTAAAGTTGAGTTTTATTAAAATGTCAGGTGGAATATAAAAATATAAACCAAGACTTAGTTTAGTGGGGAGGAAGCATACAAAATTTTTGATAGAAACCTTCTTTAGTTCAGGCATCATTTTATATTCTGCCTTAATCCTCTTTGTGTCTAAAGGTCAGAAAAATATAATGTTAGAAACAAACATCTTTAACTTTCCTTTAATATTAACATTTTCCAAGATGTGTATTTTATTTCGTCATATATAAAGCTAAGAAATTAGATTTTTTTTCAGATGGTCAAGGTAAATGAAATATATAGGAAAACAGAAGATTTTAATGTATTTAATTATGTCTTGCTACAGCATACTGGAAACTCGGGTAGTCCTTTTTAAGATATTTTATTTGTTTTATTTAATTAGACAAAGGATCCTGAAGTATAAGATGTAGAAAGTTGTGTCCCCAGACATGATTTTTACTTCTAAACAATTGATATCTAGTACCGTAATACTTGTTTTTGTGTAATTACTATTTTCTAGGTTGTATATACAGCATAGAAAAGATAGTGCTCCATGTCTATTTTAAAATTGAAATATAATACATACAGGAAAGTACACAAAATATAAGTATACAGCTCAGCAAATCACTGCAAAGTAAACACCTCATGACCACCACACCAAGAAATAGGATGCTGCCAGCAACCCGGAAGCCCCCTGTGTTTCCTTTCCCAATCACTCCTCCTTTCCTATTTCCTGGAGTAACCATTGGCCTGGCTTCAAAGAATATAGCTTTTTCTTACCTGCTATTGGACTTCTATATAAATGATTATATAGTAGTATTTTGTCTCTACTTATTTTATTTAACATTATGTTTGGGAGATTCATGAATGCTTTCAGATATAGCTGTAACTCACTTGTACTATTTTATCACTATTTACCTTTTTACTTTAGAACATTTGATTGAATAATACTGTCAGGAAGATTCTTGTATATGTTTCTTGGGGCACATGTACAGCATTTATGTTGAGTATATACCAGAAGTAGAATAAGTTGGGTCATTGGTGTATGTATGTTCAACTTTAGAAGAACTGTTTTCAAAGTAGTTGCATCTATCCCATCAACAGGGTATGAGGGTTCCCATTGCTCTGTATTTTCACCAACACTTAGTGTTAATAGCCTCTTTAATTTTAGCCCTTCTGGAGGATGCATTTCCCTGATTCCAAATGAGATTGAGTACTTTTTCATAAATTTATTGGTTGTTTGGATATCCTCTTTCGTGAAGTCTCTTATCTCCCCCACTTCATTATTATTATTACTATTACTACTACTACTATTGACCTTTCTATATTACCAGTTTATAGGAGTTACATATTTTATGGATATGAGCCCTTTTTTTTTCCTATTGCAGTTTCTGTCCTTTGTGTTTTTAGGAGTTTCTATGTGTCCTAGATATAAGCCCTTTGTTTAGTTACATTTGTTAGAAAAATATATCCCACTTTGGCTTGATTTTCACTCTATTAATAGTATCTTTTAATGAAAGGAAGATCTTAATTTTAGTGTAGTCTGATTTATCATTGTTTTCTTTGATAGTTGATGCTTTTTGTATCCTGTTTAAGAAGTCTTTCCCTGCTCCAAGGACATAAGATACTCTCTTATGTTATCTTCTAGAACAGTGGTTCTCGACTAGAGGCGATTCCCCCTTCCCTCACACCTTCTGCTCTATGGGTGCGACATTGGGAAATGTTCGGAGACTTTTCTGGTTTTCACAACTGGGTGGGTGGAGTACTCCTGGTATCTAGTGGGTTGGCTAGGGTGTTGCCAAACATCCTACAGTGCACAGAATGCTAAACATCTTACAATGCACGAAACAGTTACCTAATCCAAAGTATCAGTGGTGCTTAGGTTGAGAGGCACTGTCCTAGAGGCTTTATTATTTTGCTTTCTGCTTTCTGCCTGGAGCTGGTTATTGTGTATCATTTAGTATATGGTTTAGTATGTATTTAGATTTACCTTTTACCTAGAATTGATTCTGTATACTATGTGAAGTAAGGAGGTCACGTTTTCTTGTTTTCTTATGAATATACATTTTATGCAGCACTATTTATTAAAAAGTTTGTCTCTTCGTTGCTCTACTGTATCACCTTTATCAAAAATCAAGTGACCATATATGCATGGGTCTGTTTCTGGGCTCTGTTTTTTTCCCCATCTGTCTGTTTTATCTACTCTTGCACCAAAACCACAATGTTTTAATTTATGTGGCATTATAACAAGTCTTTATGTTCAATGAGGCAAGTCTTCCCACCTCATACTTCTTGACTCTGCATTTCCACATAAATTCTTACAATCACATCGTCACATTTACAAAAATTGAATCTATTCATTAATTTGAGATAAGAGTTGACATCTTTGTGATATTAAGTTTTCCAATCCACGAATGTCATATTATCCTTTCATTATTTAGGTTAGTGAGTCTCAAACTCTGTGTTCTCGGGACCTATTTAAACTCTTAAAAAGAACTTTTGTTTATTTGGTTATATCACTGTTTCTCAGTGATAGCGTTTGGTTCAGATAATTTTTTGTTTGAAGGAACAAGACTATCCCGTTAAATGTTAACATAATTTTGTGAAAAATGTTCTTTCCAAAACAAAATTTAGTGAGTAGAGTAGCATTGTTTTACAGTTTTGCAAATCTCTTTAATGTCTAGCTTAATGGAATATAGCTGGAGTCTCATACCTGCTTTTGCTTTGATCTATTGGGAAGTTACAAGTCATATAGATTCTGGACAACTCCGTTGTAGTCTTGTGAGAGAATGAGAGTGAAAAAGGCAAATAAGCTCTTAGTATTATTATGAAAATAGCTGTGGTGGGTTTTTTGTTTTTTGTTTTTGGTGAGGAAGTTTGGCCTTGAGCTAACATCTGTTGCCAATCTTCCTCCTTTTGCTTGAGGAAGATTGTTGGTGAGCTAACATCTGTGCCAGTCTTCCTCTATTTTATGTGGGATGCCACCACAGTGTGGCTTGACAAGCAGTGCTAGGTCCACACCTGGCATCCAAACCTGCAAACCCTGGGCCACTGAAGTGGAGCACGCACTTAACCACTGCGTCACCAGGCTAGCCCCAATAGTTGTGACTTTGAGGATTCCCTAATATGGTCCCGGGGACCCCCAGGGGTCCATAGACCACACTTTTGGGAACTGCTGCCCTAGAGATTGCAACATGCATCCTTGACCTATGAGAGTCGAATTAAGTTATTTTATATCTTTCCAGACGTTACATGGAGGCTAAACACTTTAATTCCATTAATTCCACCCTCCTTGCTCAATTTATTTGCTATAATACTCATGTATTTTTAAATCAGATATATTTTAATCCCCATAAGACATGATCGTTTTATGTCATTATTTTAGGTTTACCCACATACTTAGCATTTTTATTGCTTTTTAGTCCTTTCTGCATCTTCAGTTCTCCATCTACGATCATTTCCTTTTTTTGAAGAACACCCTTTAGTGTATATCCTTTGGTGTAGATTTCTGCTGGGAAATCCTCTCAGTATTTGTCTGGTCGTGTTCTGTATTTCACCTTCACTTTTGACTGATGGCTTCTTACTGGGTAGAATTCTGGGTTGTCAGTTATTTTCTTTTAACTAGGAATTTATCCCTTTGTGTTCTGTCTTCTATTATTTCTTTTGAGAAATTAGTTGTTAGTCTTGTCAATGCGTGTTATCAATGCCTTATAGCCAAAAAGACCAAATAGACCAAAAAGTGAAAATTGAACATGTTTCACTTGTTGGAGTGAGAGATTCTGCACACTTCAGGGAACGTTTGGATGTCTTTTTAAGAGGATTAGAAAGAACCTGTTACAGGATTTGGACTTTGGATGGGTAATTTAAGAGACGGTCTAAGGTAGTAGAAGTTTGCTCTAAATTTGATGTTATCAGCCCATGGGGCATTTTATAATTGTCATCTTTATTTTTTTAATTGAGGTGAAATTCACATAACATACAATTAATCATTTTAAGTGTACAGTTCAGTGGTATTTAGTATATTCACAATATTATGCAACCACCTACTCTCGCGTTTTAAAACTGTTTCAACATCCTCATATCTATTAAGTAATCATTTCCTATTTCCTTCTTACACTATCGCCTGGTACCTGTTACTTTCTGTCTCTTTGGATTTGCCTATTCTTGGCATTTCATATGAAAGGAATATGTAACATTTTGTGTCTGGCTGCTTTCACTTACCATGTTTTCAAGGTTCATCCAAGTGGTAGCATGTACTTCGTTTTTTTTTTTTTTTGGCTATTATGAATAATGATGCTATAAACATTCACATACAAGTTTCTGTGTGTACGTAAGTTTTCATTTCACCTGGATATATATCTAGGGAAGGTTTGCCATCTTAACGGTATTTTTTCTTGGAATCCATGAACATGGGACGTCTTTCCATTTGTTTAGATCTTCTTTAATTTCTTTCAGCAATGTTTTTAGTTTTCAAGTGTATAACTCTTTTTTCCTCCTTGGTTATGTTTATTCCTAGGTATTTTATTTTGGATGCTTTTGTAAATTGAATTGTTTTCTTAATTTTCCTTTTGGAGTATTCATTACCAACTGGTTTTTGTATGTTGGTTTTATACCTGCAGATTTGCTGAACTTGTTTGTTATATTAGCTTTAGTAAGTTTTTTTGTGTGTAGAGTCTCTGGGATTTTTTAATATATAGAATCGTCTCATCTACAAATATAATTGTTTATTTCTTCCTTTCCAATTTGCATGCCTTTTATTTCTTTTATTGCATAATTGCTGTGCCTTGGACTTCCAGTACAGTGTTGAATAGCAGTGGTGAAAGCAGGCAGCCTTGTCTTGCTACTGATCTTAGGCAGAAAGCTTTGTGTTTCACCATTGATGAGTATGATGTTAGCTGTGGGTTTTTTTCATGGATGCCTTTTATCAAGTTGAGGAAATTCCATTCTGTTCCTAGTTTGCTGAGTGATTTTGTCAAGCGCTCTTTCCACATCTATTGAGATGATAATGTACTTTTTCCCTTTGTTCTATTAATATGATGTAGTAGATTGACTGCCTTTTTTATATTGAACCATCTATGTATTCTGGAATGAATCTCTCGATTATGATACATAATTCTTTTAATGTGCTGTTAGATTCAATTTGATAGTGTTTTGTTGAGAATTTTTGCATCTATATTCTTAAGAGTCTGTAGTTTTCTTTTGGTTATCTTTGTCTGGCTTTGGTTTTAGGGTAAGGCTCGCCTCATACACTGTGTTAGAAAGTATTCCTTCTTCTAGTTTTGGAAGAGTTTGTGAAGGATTGGTGTTTTAAATGGTAGAATTTGTTAGTGAAACCATCTGGTCCTGGACTTTCCCTTTTCGGGAGGTTTTTGATTACTGATTCAGTCTCTAGCTGTTACAGATCTGTTCAAATTTTCTGTTTCTTTTTGGATCAGGTTTGGTAATTTGTGTGTCTCTAGGAATTTGTCTATTTCATCCAGATTATCTAATTTATTGGCATCTAATTGTCCATAGTATTCTGTTAGACTCCTTTTAATTTCTCCAAGGTCTGTAGTAATGTCCCTACTTTTGTTTCTGATTTTAGTTGTCTGCATCTTCTTTTTTTCTTAGTCAACTTCTTTGTCAATTTTGTTGATCTTTTAAAAGAGCCAACTTTTTTTTTGAGGTCACATTGGTTTATAACTTTATATAAATTTCAGGTATACATCATTATATTTCGACTTCTGTATGGACTGCATCATGTTTACCACTAAAAGTTTATTTTCCATCTGTCACCATATGCGTGTGTCACTTTACCCCTTTCACTCTACCCACAACCCCCTTCCCCTCTGGTAACCAACAGTCTATTCTCCCCATCTATGTGTTTAAGAACCAACTTTCGATTTGATTGATTGTATTTTTATATTCTCTTATCCCTACTCTAGTATTTATTATTTCCTTCCTTCTGCTGGCTTTGGGTTCAGTTTACTCTTTTTTTTCTAGTTTGTTAAGATTTAGAGTTAATTATTGATTTGAGGTCGTCCTTTCTAATGCAGGCTTTTACAGCTATAAATTTCCCTCCAAATGCTGCTTTTGCTACATTCCATTGTGTTTTGTTTTCATTCATTTCAAGATTGCCGTCTTAATAAATTTCATTTGTAGGGAAGGCTAACTGAAGCTAGGATAAACTTATAATGGACAAAGAAGGTAGCAGTCAACTCATTTAGCGAGAGAAGGGTATGTTTGGTAGTTTGTGTTGTACAATGACCTGTCTGAAGTGAATATTCTGTGAGATATTTTTATGTTCAACAGGAGAACAATATGATTTAGCTGAAAGCATCAGATTAATTCTTGGATGTCAGGAACTGCTTTTTTTTCTTTCTCAGTCTAATTATTGTCTGTTTGTATGTATTCTTTTTTCCTGTGGCTACTTCTAAGATTTTCTCATTGTCTTTCATTGTCATCAGTTTTACTGGGATGTATCTAGGTGTGGTTTTCTTTTATTTACCTATCTTAGAGTTCCCGGTGCTTCCAGAAACTGTGGCTTGATATCTTTTGTCAGTTTTAAAATATTTTCAGCCATTCTTTCTTCAAATATTGCTTCTGTCCTATTTTCTCTCCTTCTGATATTCTCAGTAAATATATGCTAGATTTTTTCACTGTATCTTTTTTTTTTTTTTGGCTCTTATTCTTTGTTTTTTTTTAAGATTTTATTTTTCCTTTTTCTGCCAAAGCCCCCCAGTACATAGTCGTGTGTCTCTAGTTGTGGGTCCTTCTAGTTGTGGCATGTGGGATGCCTCCTCAGCATGGGCTGATGAGTGTGGTGCCATGTTGGTGCCCAGGACTCGAACCAGCGAAACCCTGGGCTGCTGCAGCAGAGCGTGCGAACTTAACCACTTGGCCACGGGGCCGGCCTCCTTGGCTCTTATTCTTTTCTCCACTTTCCATCCTTTAGTCTCTCCTTGCTTCATTCTAGATAATTATTCTGATCTTTCTAGTTTGCTGGTTAACTTTTTGTTTTGTTTTAGTAGATACTCTTTTTTCCCCCAGTTTTATTGATATATAATTGACATACTAATTAACTCTTTAATTTTATCTAGTTTTTAGTTTTGTACATGGTGGCCAGAAAATATGGTCTACATGATTTCTATTTCCATTGAAAATTTCTCTGTGGTCATTATAATATATAGTCAGATTTTATAAATGTTCCACTCCTGTTTTGAAATAGAATGTCTATTTCTTGTTTCTTTTGCATATCCTGTAAAAGAATTTTGAAAAACTATGGCATTTTTAAGTTGGCATTTGTAATTTTTGTCACAAGATAAATAATTATCAGTGTTTATATGTTGTGTACATGCTGTAAATCTAATTTCTTCAAAATCTTTGCAGTGTAGATTTAATTCATTCAGCCTGGTGAAAATGTCTGCCATGTAACATGTTTAACAAAGCCAGTTTCACTGCTGAATCAAAGTAACCCTTTGTCAGTAAAAACGTGGCTTCACTTTTTAAATTCAAGTATAATACATGTTACTGTTGACAACCTTTTTATTTCTGAATTTTAATTCTAAGACTGGAAAGTGGGGAGAGAGGGGTTAGAGAAAGGGGTAGAGTGAGAGACAGACAGGCACTGGAATTTGCCTTGAGTTGTTTTCAATGTAATAAGACTGTGTAGCTTTTCCATATTGTTTGCTTTGCTGCCATGGCATTCTCTCTAAGGAAATTGGTATTCCCAAACCTCCTTTTATTTGGTTCCCCAGGGGTTTTTACACCCCAGAGCAGTGCACAATACTAAGATTCTGGGTAGTGGCACTCTTCTAGACCCTTGAGACATTCAGTTAACAAGATAGACAAAGGTCAGTGCCCTTCAAACTTAGTTCTACAGGAGGGATGCACAAACAATAACTGTAATAAATAAGTATATGACATAGTGTATTAGAAGGTGATAACAGTTATGGGGTGGGAAGGGTAAACTAGTATAAGTGTATTTGAGAATGACAGCAGGGTGGAGAACATGAGGGAATTTGGGATGTAATTTTAACCAAAATGGTCCAGGTAGGCATCATTCAAAAGAAAATGATTGAGCAAAGATGAGGGAGTTTGCCGTGAGAGTGTCTGGGAGGTAGAGCATTCCAGCCAGAGAATAGTCTATGCTAAGACCTTAACATGGGAGAGAGCGTGTTCAAGGAACAGTAAGAAAGCCAGTACAGCTAGAACAGAGTGAGTTGGGGAGAGGAGTAAGAAATGAGATCAAAGAGTTGCTAGAAGGGATCTTTGCAGGGCCTTATAGGCTATTATAAGGACGTTGGGTTGTTTTCTCTGAGACGAAAAAACAGGGAGCCATTGAAGGGTTTTGGGGAACATTATCCGTCTTAGGTTTTACAATGATCCCTGTGGTTGTGGTGCTGAGAACAGATGGTAGGTGGGCAAGGGTAGAGGCACTAAGACTAGATTAGGAAGCTGTTGAAATAGTACAGGGAGAGATAATAGTGGACCTGGGGTAGCAGGAGTGAGAAGTGATTGAATTCTGGATGTAATTTGAAGATGTTGGCAATAGGATTTCCTGATGGTTTGAATATGGAGTCTGAATATGAGAGAAAAAGAAAGATTACCCCAAGGTTATTGACCTGAACAACTGATGGAGATAGAGGGAACTTTGCAGATTTGTATTTGGGAACCTTTCCTTTGTAAAGTGAGAGAAGGGTGATATTGAAAGATGAGACGGGTGAGGAAAACTAGAATATTCTTGATCTGTTGACCTTTGGGGAGAAGTGTTTAAAGCCTCCCTCTGTGGCTGTCACTGTCTCCTAATACTTGTAAAAGTTTATGATTTGTATATTTTGTGGCCATTTTGTTGTTTGCAAAGGTGTTCATGAATATAATATCTTCTGGTGGCTTGTATACTTTATTAATATATAGTATTTATCTTTAGCAAGTCTAGTGCTTTTTGCCTTAAATTACATTTGATTTTTCTGATAGGAGAGACGTCTATTTTCTTTTTAACATTTGCCTGGTTGATCTTATTATTGCCTTATTTTTAACTCAGTGCTTCTTTTATAAACAACATATAGCATACTTAAAAACAAAACAAATATGAATGCCTTTTTCTTAATATATGAACTTTTCACATTTGTTGTGAATACTGATGTGTTTGGACCTCTTTCTGCTTTTTTATTTTTATTGGATCAAATTTCATTTTTTAACTCTCTAGATTTGAAATTATATATCTTATTTCGCTAAGATATATAGTTGGTTACCCTTAACATTTTAACATGTTTTTTGAAAGATTTTCTTTTAATTAGTGTCCACTAGTTTAACCTCTTGTGTTGAAGTCTTTTTGGGATTTTAATTCCCATGTTATTTAATACTGTATACTTTTCATTTCATAAGAATTCTTTTTGAACAATTTTCAAGTTACTAGATTTAATTGCATGTTTTAGTGGTTTAATTGCTCACTAATGTTTATTGATTCTTACGTCTTCCTTTTTCATATATTCTTTTCTCTCTATGCCTGAATGTCTCCATGAGTAATTCTTTTATCTGTGGATGGTAGACTTTTGGAATCCTTTTTTGTCCAAAAATGTTTTATATTTTGTTGTTTAACTTGAATCCTAGTTTGGTTAGTTATAGAATTCTGGGTTGAAAAGTATTTTTACATCTGTCACCATGATTCTGGCAAAAATTATAAGAATGTGGCAGAACTCGTTATACATTGAAGGTAGGCATGCATATTGAGAGAAATTTTTGGGAAATGATTTGGAAATGTATATTCAACTAAAAAAATGCACACACACCTGTAAAGAATCTACATTGTTGAAATAAAAACATTACTATATGGCTATCTGTACAAGGGTATATATTGTAGCATGTCTATATAATCCTATTTCTGTAAAGATAAATGCAAAACAAATACGTATGTATATACGTTAGTATGAATAAGAAAAAGGAGTAGAAGGGTACACCAGACTAATACATTGGTAACTGAGGTAGGAGAGAGTGGGAAAAGTAAAAAAGATTGCGACAAATATGTTCTGCTTTTGTAATTTTTTCAGATAAATTTGATTTTAAAAAATTATTTTTCCTCAAAAGTCTGACATTACTACTGATGATGAATTGTGTATTCTTGTTCCTTTGTAAGTAGTCTAGTTTTTGTCTTTGTTTTGTTTTCTGGAAATGAGTAGAATTCTTGCTTTTATTCTTAGAGTTCTGAAATTTTTCCAAGACTTGTCAAGTGGTATGTCTTTTTCATCATCCTTCTGAGCCCTCATTGAACCCTGTTAATCTAAAGATGTCTGTGTTTGTGTGATGCTGCTTGGTACAATTTGTAGATCTAGATTTTGTCTCTTAATTTTTTTACATCCTTCTTGCCCTCTTTTGTTTATTTATTTATTTATTTATTTTATTTTATTTACTTTTGCTAAGGAAGATTTGCCCTGAGCTAACATCTCACCAGTCTTCCTCTATTTTGTATGTGGGTCACTGCCACAGCATGGTTGCCACTGAGTGGTGTAGGGCCACACCCAGAAACTAAACTTGGGCCCGTGAAGTGGAGCGTACCAAATTTAACCACTAGGCCATGGGGCTGACCCCTTTTAAAAAAATCTTTGTTCTGGAAGAATACCTCATTTCATCAGCTGTTTCCACTCTACTCTTCAGCTCACCTGTTAAGGGTTGTTTTGGTTTTTGGGGTTTTTAAAGTAATTTTTTGTTTCAAAGTTCTTTGTCAGCCTCCTGCTCAAAGCATATTGTACTTTATTTAAAACAGAGTAGTTTATAGAATCTGAGGATATTAAGTATATATTAAATATATTTTA
Source organism: Equus quagga (assembly GCF_021613505.1). Taxonomy (NCBI): domain Eukaryota; kingdom Metazoa; phylum Chordata; class Mammalia; order Perissodactyla; family Equidae; genus Equus; species Equus quagga. Next base: position 25,946,258 of record NC_060284.1, on the reverse strand, counting down.
CTTTCTCTTTTTCTTCTGATTAACCTTATAATTTTACCATATTTAAATTTATATATTTCAATCACTGTCAATAAATATCTATAACCTCATTGTATAAAATAATAAAAATACACTTAACACACTAATTTCAGCCATTTTCAGATACCTCCCCCCCCCCACACACACACACTCTCAACCTTTTGGAAGAATTTTTCTGAGATGGTAGGTAAGTGGTAAACTTAGAGATTGTGTGCCCCTCACACTTGAGTATTATGTAACTTGTCTCTGTATAGGATTCTATTTCAAAATAATTTTAACCCCAAACTTTGGAATTATTGCTCCGTTAACTTCACCCTTAGTCTTGACAATGAGAAGTCTGATGCTATTCTGATTCATATTCTTTTCTATAAGACCTGTTTTTAGTTTTGTTTGTTTTATTTGAGATTGTCATCTCCATTCTTTCCAGCAGCCCTTGTCTAGACACGACTGTTCTAATTTACGGTTTTATACGCCTTGGTATGTCTCTCTCTTCTAGTCCATCTGCTTTCGTTTCATTGGTGTTTTATGAGAGAGGAAAAATAAATTATATCCTCGATAGATTCTAAGGAATCAAAAACTCTTAAATCCTGAGTGGTCACTTCATGTCCTTTTTCCTTAGAGCAGTGAGTCAAGCACTGTAATTACCCCCTATTGCTTATAGAATATTATTTATCTAAAGCCCTGCTTTATCCCCACAAGAGTGTTATTGTTCTAGCCTCAGCAACTCTTAAGATATGCTTCTTCCTCTGGCTCTTTAACTTCTACCCGTTTATCCTGTTTATTATGCCTTTGGAGTGGTATAAGCTCCCAGGTATTTCCTTCTAGAATAAATTTCTGTTTGTAAGGGCCACCTTCATCACTGGAAGCAGTGTGCACATTCAGTGTCATCATTCTGTAAATGAAACAAGTAAGTGGCAAGGGTAATAGGGAATTAACGCTGAATGAGTAATTACTAAATGCCACCACCTGTTCTACATGTTTTATGTACATTGTCTTATTTAATCCTCACAATCCTGTAAGTAGGTTTCATGCTTATTTTATTGATGAAGAAACTGAACTTAAGGAAAGTAGAGTAACTTTGCCCCAAACTAGAAGTTGTGGAGCCATTTTTCAAACCCAGGTGTTTCTGCCTCCAAAGAGGGATTCTCTTGGCACTGCACGATAAAATTTAGGTACAACCCTTTCTTTTCTGTGAGGCTTTTCTTAGCCATGGTATTTTATATGACTTTCTATCTTCTCTGAGCTGTAGAATGTATAATCTGTATTACTCACTGGGGACAATATATTGCTTTTTATTGATAGCAGTTTTTTATTCATATTTGTCCGATATAGGCTTCCTGAGTTAGATAGCAGTACAGTAAAGACAAAAAACCAAAAACGACAACAGTACCATTTGATTAGTGTTAAGAATAATTGAAATTTTCCTTGATGTTGATCTCAATTTTAAATAAATTTTAGTCACCTTTTATAAAACAATAATATACTATTGATAACATTTTGGTTTTATGGATTGAATAGATGGAAATCATATGTTCTATAAGTGTCTTATAGTTCAAAATTGCTACTCTTGACCTGGCTGACATTCTCTCTTCATATGAGTGAACCTGAAGGACATTCTTTTAATCATAATTGTTTGAATAGAGCTATACATGTGATTATTAGTAAGGACTTGCACTTCCTAAATGTTATGTAGTGTTTTCTGTAACATTTTGGTGAAATTTGGTAATTATTTAAATTCACAATAAATAAATGTATCCGGTTTTATAAATGAAACTCCAGGATTAAACATGTAATAAGTAAAAACTTGTTAGCAGCTCAAATGTTAAATCAGAAAAAAAGTAGTAGCTGGTTTGTGATTTGCCATTACGAAAGTGTAATGTTGAATGGTTCCTATTCCTAGTTTTTCTTAATCTTGAGATGAAATCCACATCTTTATGATTCAAACACCTTGATTATATGTTCTTTTTTCTGTACACCAAGCCTTCAAACATTTGAAGATTGTTAATTGTGTTAGCTAATTGTTAAGCTAAACATACCAAGTTTTCTTTTCATTTCATTATGTGGCATGCTGGATACCATTCTGAATGTTCTTTATTTTTTTAGTGTTCCTCTCAATGTGATATCCAGAGCAGGATACTACTGGATGATATGGTTATATAGTCTTCACTTGAATTGTATACTAGTTGAGTCTTGGGTATATATGTTTGTATGTTGTGTATAGTATATATAGGCTTAAATACTGCAGTAATTTTAGATGTAATATTTCAGTTAATTAAGATTGGTTTTGCAATTAGAATGATAGTTGTGAATGATTTTCTCTTCTTGACCCGATCTTATATATGACTAACTGAAGTTGTCATGTGTTCTCAAGGATAATTTAAATGAAGATGAGGTTTGTGAAAATCTGACAGATTCTAACTATATCTCAGCTAGTTGGCAACATTATAATTTATTTATAGCTGTGTAATATAGTTATTAATGCACTAATGCAAAATGAGGGCAAATGATACTATGTTTTTGTGTGAAATTATACCACATGACAAAGGTTGGCATTATGGTAGTAAGTACCCACCAAATATTAACCTACTTGAAATAAATACAATTAATAATGTACATAAAAGAATGAAATTAAGCTAATTTTCTATCAAAAAAGAATTATTCATGAACAGAAAGTGGACAGCATAGATTTGATGACAGGAAGGTTGTATCTAATCTGAATTACTGAGTGACCTAGGAAGCTTGTTCAGAGGGATTACAGAATAATTATGTTAATATGCAATTATCACCTCATTTCTTCTGTAGTAACCTCAAGATGTAGTGTAGTGAGGGTGTTATAGCAAGTGCTGATAGTTTGCAAAAATACTGATGTTTGAGATTTCTGAGACAATAAGTCTAGCTTGAGGCATATAAGTGATGATCTGTCATCCTGAAGACAGATCTGACCTTTGTGCTTTTTTTTAATGCTCACAGTATATAACTACAGGCAGTTATAGCTGTAGAACTCATTATGATTTTCCAGAAACTGAAATGTGTTTTATGTAGATTTAAAATTCCATTTGCAGCTTTTTATAAAGTGTGTGAATTTTTTTAAAGAACATTTTAAAATTCAGTTAAAAGGAAAATTGGCTGGTTATATGATTACATGGAGGAGAACATAGTATTAATGTCTTAACATTTTATTAAAAAATCCTAGTTGATATAGCAAATGCATTGAAATTTAGGGAGTCCAAACGATATAACAGTTTATTTTAATTTATCATTTTCGCTTTTTTTTAACTTAATGAATAATGCCTACCTTCAAGTATGTCCTCAACTTAGTTATATTAACATAAACTGCTGTGGATAGCTGTTATATATTTTTGATTATATAAAGATAGTTGGAAAAACTATTTGAGACCATGTGAAATTACCTTATAAGTCAAATGCTTTCTTGCCTGGCTGCCACATAACCATCTGTGAATGCAGATAAATAATTTTTGGTGTCAAAATTCTAGATTTGTTATTTAGTTCAACAGGTTTTGATCTGTTGTTCTGCATTGTATCTCAATGCAATAGCTATGAGTCTTGAATGCTATTAAGAAAAAAATGTATTTTTAACATTTTTCATTGTTGCTAAAATACTAGCTTACTGAGTCAATTTCTTATAGTATGTTTTTTAACTGATGGAGTAAGTTTTTAATATTAATGTGCTAATAAGAAAAAAATACTCTGAAAAAGAATAACTTCTCTGTTTAAGTAGAGATAATCTTTAATTTGGGGGTAAGTAAGGCATATTTCATTATGTAGGTGTAAAGGAAAACTGCTTGTTAAAGACCTCATTTTATTTTTAACAATATTTAATTTGAACCTCTTTTTTTTTCCTACATATGTTTTGTAGATAAAAGATCTATTATACACATATATTCTTTCCATGTTTTAGTGCAAAACAGTTTGGTAACTTCAGAATGTGAACTTATGGAAGGCTCTTATAAAGCCGTCTGGTAATGAGGATGCAGTCTTCGAGCCGACATGGTATTCTCATAGTTTGTCACCCTGCTGTTCAGAGGATACCAATGAAGTTGCTTTAAATGGGAAGCGTCTGTTCCATCTCTGAACCTCTAACACCAGAACAGATGGGTGGAACATGAAACATGGAAGGTTTTACCTCTGAGGTGGTAACAGTGAAGCCACTCATTAACACTGAATTTACCACTTCGTTAGCAACGTTGCTTCCTGTTGAGAAAAGCTAATATAGGCTTTCAAATTGACTGAGCATATATTTGTCTACCTCTGTGATTATAATAAGTAGGAACAGAAAGTAAGTGTCTTTCAGGCTAGTTTTTAAAAAATTCTGTCCATTTCAGATTTTGGAGATTGTTCCTATTTGGGCATTTTACTTTTTCTACTGATTTAATGAGAAATGTCAGGAATGGGTAATAGTATAGCATCAGGGTTTGCTTTTCTTTTCATTGACATTTGCACACTCTTTTCCTAACACATGTTTCTGTGCTGCCCATTTTTAATTTGTGTGTATGCGTTGTAGAGACTCCTGCTGGGTGCTGCATTAGCACCATTTTGGGGTGATATCAGTGAATATGATCTTATTGGAAGTCTATTTTTATTACTGTGAAAGTTTGCTGATCTCGAAACAGAGTTCTAAGACCTATGAGGGGTGGAAAAATGATTGCTGGTATAAACAATAGTACCAAAAAAGATATTTGTAATAATTATTTGTAATGTTTGTTGTATTAAAAAACACATCTTGTGGAAGGATTAAGGTTATTTTGTAAGTGTTTGTTCCAAGTAGTGAAGTAAGAAAGTAATTAAAAACAATTTTTTTATTCTTGAACTAGATTTAATGTTTTACGAAGCATGTAATTGGTACCATAAAAGATATTAGAAATAATGAACTTTATTGAAAACCTTTTAATTTCTAAATATCAGATTGTTAGTTCCTGCTGTCCTAAAATAGTATTACTGTTATAGTATTTGTTATACAAATTAAAAATACTATGAAAAAATAGAATACTATTCACCAGAGCAGGAAGCTAGTCTCTCTTGTTTACTACTGTATCTCTAGTACTGGAGCTGTGCCTGGCACAGTAAGAGCTCAATAAATACTTGGAGAATGAATAAGCTGTACTTACTACTATGTACAAAAGGAAAAGAAATATGGAATTTTATGCCAGTACTTCAAATAGTTAATACCTGGAGTTGCTAAATAGCAGGTTTTTTAAATTGCACTTGAGGATTATTGGATATTTTGAAGCTTGCTACAGTTGCTGAGTCAAGAAATCAGAACCACGATCAAATTTGCATTATTTGAGTAGTGTATCAAAATTTCATAAGAAAACTACTTTTGTTCTTATGCTTTAGGAACTTTTGCTTTGATTTTGCAGTTGTTTTTTTATTCATTCAACACTTTAGTCCTTTATTCAACAAATATTGCCTGAACACCTATGCCAAGCACTATTCTAGAGATACAAAGGTGACCGGGTCACAGTCCCTGACCTCAAAGAGCTTACATTCTTCCAAGAAGACAAGCAATTCCTGTATAGTGTAACCATTTCTAAGAGCAGGATAAGAACAGGGTGCAGAGGAACTCTTCATAGTAGGGGCAGTAATATAACCATGGTATGAATGTCTCCTAAACTTTTGGAAGTCTCCTTTCCTTTTAAAATATTCTATTGTCTTTTCATAATAATTAAATATATTATCAAAATTGCCTAGAAAAGTTGTATCTATATTTTATATGAAGTAAACTAAAACATATATTCATGATGTTTCAGAGTAAAAATTTTTAGGTCATTGCAGACTGTCAAATCATAAATGGGATAACTGCCTTTAGAGAATGCCTAGAATTTGGGGGCCCAGGTTATGAAAATTTAAAGCAACATGTAAAACTTCCTTTATTTTAACTTTACTAATTTAGAACTAATGATAATTTACATGAGAAATGAATGAAACCCTGTGACTAAACTTTCCTGTTTAATTTTTTTTTTTTTGCCTTTCTTCATCTCCTCCTCCCCAAAGCCCGCTAGCACATAGTTGTGTATTCTAGTTGTAGGTCCCTCTGGCTGTGCTATGTGGGACACTGCCTCAGCATGGCCTGATGAGTGGTGCCTTATCTGTGCCCAGGATCGGAACCGGTGAAACCCTGGGCTGCCAAGGCCGAGTGCGCAAACTTAACCACTTGGTCATGGGGCTGGCCCCAATATTTTTTAAATTGGTAGAATTTTAGGAAAATATGAAACATTGAGAGCAAAGTAATCATAATTTTTTTTAATAAAGAGTACTCTTTCATACATTAGCCATTGATGTTGATAGCACATATGTTCATTCAAGTAAATTTCTTTGTTGAGTGGTGTTTTGTTACCTTCTTCCAGGAATGAACTTTTAAGTGACAAAACTTCTACTGCTCTGCAATGTTTAACGGTTTACATTGTTCTCTCGTATGGAGTGATTGTCTCTAATAAATCTACTTAAATGAGATAATCTTTTTATTAGCAATTTATATATGAGATTTAAAATTGCTTTTTCAGTATGTAGCATATTCATTTATATCGTTTGTGTCTGTGTATATGTTGCTGTTCCCTAGACATTTTGTATATATGCAGTGTTGGGTGGTGGTTGTTGCCTAGCACAAAGAAAAAATTCACCTTTGAGACACTTTTAAAGTCTTTCAGTTTTTTAAAATGAATCTCAATATAACGAGTAGGATTAAGCTAATAAAAATGTATACTTTCAACTCTCCATACGTTCTAATAGTATTTTTTCCTTCATGCAAATCTAAATTTTTTTTTTCCATTTTCTAGACTAAATGTATTAAATGGGCTTGCCAACAATATGGATGATTTGAAGATAAACACCGATATTACTGGTGCTAAAGAAGAACTCCTAGATGACAACAATTTCATCTCAGACAAAGAGAGTGGAGTTCATAAACCAAAAGATTGTCAAACATCATTTCAGAAAAATCATACGTTCACTCTGCCTGAAGAACTATCAAAGGACAAATCTGAAAAAGCCTTAAGTGGAGGCCAGTCTACTCTATTTATACATGCTGGTGCTCCTACTGTTTCTAGTGAAAACTTTATCTTGCCTAAAGGAGCTGCTGTTAATGGACCAGTTTCACACTCCTCTTTAACTAAGACTTCCAATATGAATAAAGGCAGTGTTTCATTAACCACTGGACAGCCTGTGGATCAGCCAACAACAGAATCTTGTTCGTCTTTGAAGGTAGCAGCTGATCTTCAGCTGTCTACACCACAGAAAGCAAGTCAACATCAAGTTTTATTTTTGTTATCAGATGTAGCACATGCTAAGAATCCAACTCATTCCATTAAAAAACTACCTACCTCTGCTTCAGTTGGTTGTGACATTCAGAATTCAGTAGGGAGTAGTATGAAGTCAGATAGCACTTTAATAAATCAAGTAGAGGTGGGTGAGGATAGTGAAGATTTATTGGTAAAAGATGATTGTGTCAATACATTAACAGGAATTTCCTCAGGTACAGATGAATTTAGGTCAGAAAATGATACAAACTGGGATCCCCAAAAAGAGTTTATTCAGTTTCTTATGACCAATGAAGACACAGTGGATAAAGCTCCAGTTCACTCTAAAGTAGGTCTAGAAAAAAAGAGAAAGCGAAAAATGGATGTAAGCAAGATAACTCGTTATACTGAGGATGGCTTTAGTGATTCTAATTGTATACCCAATAAGTCAAAAATGCTAGAAGTAGACTTTCTGGAACAGAATGAAGAACTACAAGCAATAGACTCACAGAAATATGCATTATCAAAAGTGAAGCCTGAATCAACTGATGAAGACTTGGAATCTGTGGATGCTTTTCAACATCTAATTTATAACTCAAATAAGTGTGGAGAAGACAGTTCACCTGTTCATACTAGCACTTTTCTTTCAAATACCTTAAAAAAGAAATGTGAAGAAAGTGATTCCGAGTCACCTGCTACTTTCAGCACCGAAGAGCCATCGTTCTACCCCTGTACAAAGTGCAATGTGAATTTTAGGGAGAAAAAGCACCTCCACAGGCATATGATGTATCATTTAGATGGGAATAGTCACTTTCGTCATCTTAATGTCCCAAGGCCGTATGCTTGTAGAGAGTGTGGACGGACATTTCGAGACCGTAACTCACTTCTAAAGCATATGATTATCCACCAAGAAAGAAGACAGAAGTTGATGGAGGAAATTCGTGAATTGAAAGAACTTCAGGATGAAGGAAGAAGTGCACGATTACAGTGCCCTCAGTGTGTGTTTGGTACCAATTGCCCTAAAACATTTGTGCAGCATGCTAAAACCCATGAAAAAGATAAAAGGTACTACTGCTGTGAGGAGTGTAACTTCATGGCAGTGACAGAAAATGAACTAGAATGCCATCGAGGCATTGCCCATGGAGCAGTGGTAAAATGCCCTATTGTCAGTTCTGACGTAGCCCAGAGAAAAACGCAAAAAAAGACTTTCATGAAAGACTCTGTTATAGGAACATCCAAAAAATCAGCTACCTACATATGTAAGATGTGTCCTTTTACTACTTCAGCCAGAAGTATTTTAAAAAAACACGTGGAGTACTTGCATTCATCATCATGTGTTGATTCATTTGGTAGTCCTCTTGGACTTGATAAAAGAAAAAGTGACATCCTTGAAGAATCTATAGATATTGATAGCACTAAACCATTAGTTAAACAACAGTCAACCACATTTCCAAAGAACTCTGCTTTAAAACAAGATGTAAAGCGAACATTTGGATCATCCTCACAACCAAGTAATTTTTCAAAATTCCATAAGCGGCCACACAGAATACAAAAAGCTCGGAAAAGCATTGCCCAGTCAGGTGTAAATGTGTGCAGTCAAAACAACTCTCCTCACAAGACTGTTATGATTAAAAGCAGCATTGACCAAAAACCTAAGTATTTCCAGCAAGCAGCAAAAGAAAAATCTAATGCCAAGGCAAATAGCAACTATTTATATAGACACAAATATGAAAACTACAGGATGATCAAAAAATCAGGTGAATCATATCCTCTGCATTTCAAAAAAGAAGAAGGTAGTTCATTAAATTCTTTACATCTGTTTTCATCATCAAGTAATTCTCACAACAATAGTTTTATTTCAGACCCTCGTAACTCTGACACCAAAAGGCCAGAAAGCTTTAAAGACCACAGGCGTGTAGCTGTAAAGAGAGTAGTTAGGGAATCTAAGAAGGGAAGAACTGTTGGAGGAGAAGATTTGGATAGCTATCCGGATTTCTTGCATAAAATGACTGTTGTTGTTTTACAGAAACTTAATTCTGCTGAAAAGAAAGATAGCTATGAAACAGAAGATGAAAGTTCCTGGGATAATGTTGAGCTAGGTGACTATACTGCACAGGCTATAGAAGATGAAACTTATAATGATATTAATCAAGAACATGTAAACTTATTCCCTCTGTTTAAAAGCAAGATAGAAGGCCAAGAGCCTGGGGAAAATGCTACCCTTAGTTATGATCAAAACGATGGCTTTTATTTTGAATATTATGAAGATGCTGGAACTAATAACTTTTTGCATGAGATACACGATCCTCAGCATTTAGAAAATGCGGAAACTTCATTGACAAAGCATAGTTCTGTTTTTCATTGGACTGATTTGTCTCTTGAGAAGAAATCGTGTCCTTACTGCCCAGCAACATTTGAAACAGGTGTTGGGTTGTCAAACCATGTCCGGGGACATCTTCACAGAGCAGGATTAAGCTATGAAGCCCGTCATGTTGTATCACCAGAACAAATAGCTACAAGTGATAAAATGCAACATTTCAAAAGAACTGGCACAGGGACACCTGTTAAACGAGTTAGAAAAGGTAAGTTTTCATGTAGATAATTTGAGCTAATATGTCTATATTCAAATTCAAAGGATTTGAAGGTTTTGCTCAAATTTGGTCTTTATTAGAATCACATAACTTCATATTTCAGAGTTAATTGGCTTTAAGATGGTCAATTTACAAAAAATTCTGATATTACTCTTAAAAAATTTTTTTTAGCTATAGAGAAGTCTGAAACCACTTCTGAACATACTTGTCAGCTCTGTGGTGGTTGGTTTGATACTAAAATTGGATTATCAAATCATGTTAGAGGCCACCTGAAAAGACTTGGAAAGACCAAATGGGATGCTCACAAATCTCCAATATGTGTTCTGAATGAGATGATGCAAAATGAAGAAAAATATGAAAAAATCCTAAAGGCATTGAACAGTCGACGTATTATTCCCAGACCATTTGTAGCTCAAAAACTTGCATCAAGTGATGACTTTCTATCTCAAAATGTTATACCTCTTGAAGCATACCGTAATGGCCTAAAGACTGAAGCTTTATCAGTATCTGCGTCAGAGGAAGAAGGGCTGAATTTCTTAAATGAATATGATGAAACAAAACCAGAACTGCCCAGTGGAAAAAAGAATCAGTCTCTTACACTGATAGAACTGCTTAAAAATAAAAGGATGGGAGAAGAAAGGAATTCTGCTATTTCTCCTCAAAAGATTCATAATCAAACTGCAAGAAAGAGATTTGTTCAGAAATGTGTTCTTCCATTAAGTGAAGACAGTCCGTTGATGTATCACCCACAAAAAATGGACTTGACTATGCACTCAGGTAAGAAGACATTTATGACTATCTTGTAGAATTTAAACACAATTTAATTATGCTTACTTTAATGGAATATTTGTAGAAAATACTTTTTTAGAATCTTTAAGCTGCTTTTTTTGCAGCAGAGATTGGTTATACTGTCATTTCTATATAAATCATCAGTTGATGATCATCAGTCTGAATTCTCTTTGCCTTATTTCTTGGTCAGAATGTAAGGTGAGAACAAAAACAAACGAAAAGCTGATCTGTAAAAATAAAATTTGCTATGGCTGGGGGATGGTTCTATGGATGGGAGGTTGATGTTGTTCAAAAGCATAGCATTACTGAAAAGGCAAGCCTCTGTCCTATTTTTGCCAGTGCTGCAAAGTGATAATATTTTCAAGATTTAGCTGTTGGTTTTCCTACTGCTTAGGTAAAACAAAACAGACTTGTTAAGCTGAATGGATTGGTGTCTGTTGTGTGTTGTGATTAACCCAAAGAAACTTCTTCCTCTCCAATTCTTCATTGTATTGTGGGATAGTTTGGTTTTGGAGAACTGTTGTGAGTATAAAACGTTTGTTTGTGGTTTTAGATTTTACAATAGTGTTCCAATGGAGCAGAACAGGTGACCTAGCTCAGTGCTTATGCACCAATAGTTTTTCCTTTTCAAAGGAACATTTTGTATGTATTGGCAAATGATGTGGCAGATAAAGTAGCCAACCTTTATTTGGTGTTGTAAAGTCTGGTTTACTCTTTTAGACTAGAATAATTTTATGCGTCTTTATAGGTTTCTTTGGAGGTTGAGAATGTTGAAGATTAACTTCGGTGGTCTCATAATTTTAGCCCTGAGTTGAATGTGTCTAAAGGAAAAGTATTTGATCAATGGATTAATAATGAATAAAATTACTGTAATCTTGATTTGTTTACTTTGGGCAGACGACATTCGTAATGCGGTTTTGATTTAAGGAAAGATTGCCTTGTATTGTAAGTGGTCTGAAAAGCAGTTTATCTTGTATGGGCTTCTGGTTAATCTCTTTCTTTTCGTACGAAGAGAGTCTTTCCAAGTCAGTTTTTCAGAAGGATAAAATATAAGGAAGATACGTTAGCTGTGTTGACAAAGGTGTAGTACACTTCAGAGGGAAGGTGTACTTGTGGCTATCACGATAATGTTGAAGAAGCCAAGTGAAATGTGTTGGGGGAGTGAGGGTTGCGTCAGAAGTTAGGAGTTTGTTATTGTTTCAACCTGTTTACTTCCCTGTGATGACGAAGATGTTAGCTTGTTGATCATTTATTCAGCACAAAGATTTTAGCAAAAAACTTCAAATCATTAACTTTCATTATTGATTGCGCATTCAGAGTAATGAACATAAAATGCCCTGAATAAAATGTTGTGTCTAACAGCTGTTCAGTGGTGTGTTTTACCACCTTTTCTCCCAGCCTTCATCAGAAAGCCTAATTTAGTATTGAGCCTTTTACTGTTTTGTGGGTAAAACACTTTAATTACCACTTTGTCAACTAGACTTTCTAATTCTTTTTATTGGTTATGTTGTAAGCTTTGAAACTTCTCAACAGAACTGTGCTATTCAAATCACAGAATTGTATTTTAGGTTTAGGGAAATGATCTGCGTAACACAGAAATCTGCAAGAAAGTGATAATAGGTGTTAAATCCAGAGCAGCTCAGAGGTGCAAGACATTCCTCTTCCATTTTTCCAAAGAGCGTGGGTTGGCTCTAAATACTAACTACAAACTAATAATAGTTAACAATTCCCCCTCCTTATTTTAAGTTAAGCTAATTCAATGAACGTTTTTTAAACCATCTTTATTGTGGTACTTTTCTTCACGCTTTTAGCTAAGAAAATTTCACTTTTTGGAGTGAGAACTGGATTATAGTTTTCTTTTGAATGATAGGTATGCCTGTGAAGCTTAGAACATGTGTGCATTGCAATACGACGTTTACAAGTGCTGTTAGCCTGTCCAACCACTTACGCGCTTATGCACGAAAGAAGAGTGCTGGACTTTTGACTGGTACAGGTATGTTTGAACAGATAACACAGCAAGTCTGTTTGATACACTTTTTTTCTCACCAGACTGGTGCTAATTCAGATGATATTTATAGCTTTCTTTGGTAAGCAGCAATTGAGTCTGAATACACATTAAATTTCAGCAACTTGTAAACTGTTAGATATAATTTTAAGCAAGTTATTCTTTTTCATTTGGCTCTTATAAAAAATAACTCAGTAGAGGTGTAGAACTTTTGAGTCTACATTGTTCCCGTTGATTTTTAAATTATACTATTTTTCATTTTTAAATTTATTTTTGTTAGTAGATTCCAGTAAGACACCTCTCTTTGGTAAAAAAAAAAAAAAAATTCCAGCGTGGGGATATACTTTATTAGAAAAGGAAATTATTGTGAAATTTCAAATATGTAGCTTGATTAGAAAACTAAGCAAACTAATGAGTTTTCATTAGTCTATAGATCAGATCTTTAAAGGGGCAAGAGTTAATAATGGCCCATGTTGAAACTGAATAGATTTTTTCTTTTAATGTCCCTATAAACTATTTTTAGGATTAATAAATACAGCTACGCCCATAAATGTTAACATGCACATTTCTGTGTTATTTTTGGTTGGTTAGCCCAACCTTGCAGATACCTCTTCATACTGCAAGTCTGAAAATTTTATTAGCTTACTCATATGTAATACTGCTTCTTACCCTACAAAATGCCTTGCTCTTTTCGTTTGTAACCTTTCAGAATACCCTGCTTTGGCAAATCCCATTTCTCTCACATCTTAAAATATACCCTCTTTTCTAAATAGATCTATATAAATCCTTTTGCCTAAAATTTTCCATCGAGTCTTTTTATTTCTCTTGCTCTTTTAGATCACTGCCTTCTGCTTCCTTCTAATTGTTGTTTTCCCAACTTTTTTGTTCTTTCTCATGTCTTCCTATGGCTCACATCTAATATGTTCTTGCTACCAAAAAAACACTTGTATTTATGCTAATGTCTTTCTTTGCTTTATCCTTTGACTTGATATACAAATGACCAGGGATGACTGCTGACCATTTATATTAAAAGGAGAGGAATAGAGTGAGTTTTACTTTACTGGGTTAGTCCTCCTACAGTAAGGTTTTAGTTTTTATGATATTACTCCTACCTTCATCAGGCTTGGAAGGTGATTGCAGACATTAGAGTCAGGAAGGCAGTGATAGTAAGAGACTGCAGGAACAGAAAATCATCGTTATTGTTCTCTTAGCCACTAACTTTTACTGAACTTAATAAGTGTCAGGCATTATGCTATTCAGCTTACGTGCATAACATTTCATCTTCACTACTACCATATGCATTGTAGGTACTATAATTCTCTCAATTTCACAGGAAACTAGGGCTTAGAGAACTTAAGCACATTGCCCAAACTCATGTAATTATTAATTATGGCAAAGTTGAAATTCAAATCAAGGCTGTTTTACCCTAGACCTTTGTTTTTAATCACTGTTATCTACAACATACAGAATGAAAGCAATTGAAAATCCTAAAATGGAGTTGGGTTTAAGGTGAGGAACTTTCTGGTGAAGACTGAATAAATAAGAATCTAATTAGAGCAGAGACCCAAGAAAATGGTTAGGCTTGGAAGAGATGACAGTGTTCCATTTTGGCAGTTCAGGCAGATTATGCAAATGCTCGGTGAGGTATATCTCTCTGGTACAGATTTTGCAGTCCATTAAAAAATGGCTTTTACCTTATCTGAAAATCCTTCAAAACATAGGATTAATTGTTTTAAAATAGCTGATAGTAACCCTCCATTGACCTAGGGTGCATTCTAACGAACACTTTATTATTTTAAAAAATTTCATTATTAGAGAGAAAAGTATATAGGATGAATGGGGATACATTTATTTGGATATAAGAAAAAAGATATTATTTTTAAAATATCATTAAATACTGATCAAAATATCGGAAGTGTAGGAAAATATAAAGTGTGTATTTGATAGTTCTAGGGCAAAGGGAAGGGAAATGAAAAGCTGAAGAATGTCTAGGGTGGTGCTTTCCATAGCCCATACCCGTTTAAGAAAAATAAAAAACTCATGCTACCTTTTCTTGGAAATGCTGAAACTTTTCCCTGCTTTTTAAAATCTTCTTGACCAGTGGAATGACAGAGAAGATGTCTTTGCTGCTTTTTCATGCCAACTAGGAAGTTTTTTTTAATCAGCTTTATTAATGTTTTTTGTTTTCCAAATGAGAATTTTATGTTATATTTAGAAACTCTACATGCCTCTTCTCTTCTCCCATATCAGTTTCACTGGTATAAAGCAGTGGTCCCAACCTCTGTCCTGGAGGGTTCCACTGGGTTATTATAAGGGCTTCAACAATTCATATGAGTAATAAGCATTATTTTTCAAGAACATGTAGATGCTATTTTGATGAATAAAATGCAAAATCATTTTTAAAAGACCTTACCTTAGTCCAAATGTATCACAAAAGTGGAACAATGTAAGGGAAAAGAGGTAGGACTAAAGCCGCCAGAAGAATGTCTAGTTTCTGTGTTCCCAGTTCAGGCAGTCCTCATTCATGTAGATTTTTAGTTATGTGGACTACCTAATCTTGAAGAAAAAACTTAGATATCCCTAGACTAAATGCTGAAGGCCTGCCTAGTGACCTGTGATAGAATAACTTCTAAGTCTTCTTATAAGCCACCAGCTCCAGGCCTTTTCTGTGGGAACTGGTGGCCTTTCGAAGGGGAGAGATTTTTTTGTTAGCCTGAATAGACTGAAAAGGATGCCCCCCTGCTTCCCCAAATAGTTATTTACTGATGACTCAAAAGTTCAAACATGATGGTTCTTAATCTTTTTTGGGTCATTGCTATAGGCTCTGTCCCAAAAACATGCACTTACTCATCCACAGATAAGAATTTTTCTATATATAGGCTTTGCGTATCCCTTAGAAGTTATCATCCAGGGACCCTTCCTCTGGTGGAAAACCAAGAAAGGGAGATGCCAAAATAAAAACAAAGTAGAAGGAACACAGAACTGGGAATCAGGAGTCCTAAGAAATCTTTTTTTTTTTTTTTTTGAGTTAGAAGTTCCTAAAATGCCAGAACTGTTAATATCAAAACTAATTTATATGGTCACAAATGTAAATTAAAATAAAAAATTCTTCCTAATTTTAGTAAAAGGAAATGATGAAGTAGGAAAACTTTGGAATAATGACATGGAAGAGGTAGCCATACTTGGGACAAAGTTAAATTGTCAAAAAAGAATAAACTTCACAGATTAAAATTTTGCCCAGAACTGACCCAGTTTATCATCTGTTGGGCAAGTTCAAATAAATTGTTTAATAATTTCCATGTGCCTTCACTTGTGGATAATCATTTACAAAGATGTTTTACTTTTTTTTTAATGGATTTTTATCTAAAGAGACTAGTGCGGAAGGGTTTACTTTATGTCCTATATTGTAAATTCAAGGCATACTTCTTATTCAGGAATTTATTCCAATTAATATAGACTGCACTATTGGTAGACTTCTTTTTCAGGTTTTGTTCTCTTTAGATTAATGTTTTATATGTTTATACCCATTTTTTCCTGGTTAATTCTTTATGCAGTCTAATAAAAACATTATGTAATTTTCATTAAAAATCAGAATCACATAGTTCATATTAAATGCTTTAATAATATTTTAATTAAATGATGTCTTTTTTATACTGGCAATATTAAGAACACAGTAGTACTAAGTTAGTTAATGAAGTGACCATGCAGACTGGTTTAACCCTGTTGTCCCAACCAAGTAGTAGTGTCTCTTTCAGAAGTGTCCTAGATTGGACGATAAATTATATGGTTACTCTGCTATTAAAATTTCTAAAATATTTAAAATTATGTAAGGCAAAGTGTAGTCTATTAACTTAATCTGCAACCAGGAACCAAAAAACAATATTCTGAGGTCAAAGAATGAATTTCAACAGTTGAAGAAATGGAAATAATTAAAGTCTGGGTAGAGAATGTTGTAAAAGGAAATACATCAGTAAGATGAATGTGTGTTTTGCACAATGCTTCCCTGTGATACGTAGCAATCTGTTATCTCTTGAAAAGAAGAAAAAATAACATTGGTGTTCAACATTTTGATTGGAACTCTGTTTTATATCTTGACCCCCATATGCAAACTCGCATTCTTAGACATGCTCACTTGTTCACTCATTCACTCACCTAAATTGAGTGTGATGCACTCTGATGTTTTTTATTTTATTCTTTTTCATTAAAAATTAATGCTGGTCGTGACCCAGTAAACTGATTTACCACCCTGTAAGAAGTTACTACCCACAGATTGCAGACACTCTCCTTAAGTGACTCTCCCTCTTAGGGACTGGTACTGACTGGAATTGACAATAGTTATATTTTGGAAATCATAATACTTGTGTGGCAGCAAATGAGTTTTCTTTACTCATTGTTTTCAAATGTTTATCTGTAGATAGTGTTTTTTAATCAAATGTTGATCTTCGGTAATTAAAGTAAATTGGAAATTTCTAGTTATTTAAAATAATACAAGAAAAATATTTTATGTGCAAATGTATTTAGGGAAGGTCTTCATTTCGTTATTTTTCAGAACACTTTCATGATAGCATTCTAGAAGTAAAGCATGATTGTTGCTATTCTACAACAGACTCACCATCACAATTAAAAAATGACTTTTCCCATGAGAAAAAAATAGCTTAAGAATTGGTACTACACCCTTTCAGTCAATACCACTAGTGCAACATATCTATATTCTTTTTTAGGAAAGTCAGTGTTTGATTTTTCACACTATCCACTGCATATTACTTAACAGATCTTTTGCCTGTTTTAAGCTATAATGATGTAATTGGCAGTAGAGGCCTGTAACAATAATAACTAATGAACATATAACACAGTGCCGTGTGTTGAGTAGATATATAAGCCACCAGAAAAGTTTTTCTTACATTGTGGAAAGTGCTATAGGAACACTTTCCTCTGTGATGGAAAGAGGAAAAGAATAGTATTGCGAAAGCTTCTGAAGGTGCATTAATACTTGTTCTTTCATGAGTGTCTCTGCAGTGTCTTTTTAAATGTATTATAACATTGCATCTTCAAGAAATTGTATGCTTTTGTAGTGATTCATTCAGCCTGAAAGAATACAAGTAGAAAATTATCTTATTATTATAATTAAACTCTAATGGAGAAAACTAGCTAGTTAAAGCAAATACCTTGATAATTCCTCCAGACTTGGCTGTATGGGGGATACATGAGAAGTATGAGACATGTGCCTGTCACCAAAGAACTTAGGAAAGCATTATTGGTAACACATACAAAACTATCAAAATTAGAGAACTGTGCAAGATAGTATACAAATAAGTGGTGTATTTGTTCTAAGTGCTGAAGGAGTTCGAGGTGTTTATTTTAGTCTAGGCCTCCTTTCAAGGGGAGCTGGGAAGTAAGTTGGTTCCTTTTGTCCTGCTGCCTTTACTGTTTGTCTCATTGGTAAATAGAACCTCAAAAAGGAAGAAAAAAGATAAAAATAGTTCATACTGGTATGTTTCTCATTATGTTTAAAATGACAGAGAAAAATGAAACCAGTAGTCAAAGGAAATTTTCATTCATTCAATGAAAGTTTTAGTTATTCTATTGTGCCTGGACTGTGCTAGCTCTGAGGCTAGAAAGACCCTGCACTGCAGCTGCATAAACATAATCATGATGCAGTGGGATAAGGATAAGTGTACTGTTACGGAAAGCTTTAGAACGTTTCATCTAGACCATGAACTTGAAGGATGAGTAGTTTTAGGAAGAAGAGATGATGTAGACATTCCAGGTAGAGAAAAGAACATAGTGTGGGCACAAAGGGTTGAAATTTAGAGTTCAAGAGGTGCTGGGAGATTCAGTTATAGATGTTTGGGAAGATGGTAATGTTAGAAAGATGGGTTTAATGCTTTGAATGCTTGCTAAAAATTTAGGAAGTCATTGAAGGATTTTTAAAATAAGGGAATGATATGGTCAAACTTGTATCTTAAAAAGATAGCCCTGATACAATGAAAGATGGATTTCTCTGTTTTCTTGGCTATAACTTATCTCTGTAGTACTGTTCTTCATTAAAAGTGTATATCTGTATATATTTATCTGTACAGTAATAAATCATTTATTCAGGATTAGCAAAGTAATGAAAGTTCCAGTTGAGTAAATTTTCCAGGTAATCGAAGACGATTGTCAACCTTGATTTTATCCTGACCATTTTGATGGTAATATTTCTAAAATGTTGGTCTCATTTCTGCCTTGTTAAACAGTAGACTGAATATAATTTAATCATTTGGATACTGATTGTTTTGTCATGCCATCAAGAATTGGGCTATTTGCCCACAGTACTGAAAAAGTGATTGGCTGATTTATTCACTAATTCAACAAGCATTTTTTTCAGCTCCTACTGTGGTTTATGCATTATGCTAAATACTAGAGATAAATCAGATCTTACAATATAGTGGAAGCACATATATATATATATATATATATAACTAATACAAGATGAATTTTAAGTGCCATTGGAGAGATGTGCATGAAGTATTGTGGAATTTCAGAGGAAGAAGATACTTTCTGCTAGACCAGGACTCAGCAAAGCTTTTGGAAGTAACATCTGATTTGGACCCTGAAGGAAAGCTAATTGAAATGGAAATGGGGGTCAGGAGTGGGGAAGGAGTATACTTGGAGGAAGCAACCTGGGACAATGTGGGAAGTTCATTGAAAATAGTAAGAAATAGGAGATAGGGAATAGAGGTGGATAGGTAAGGACATAGAATGCTAGAGTGCTAATTTGTTATGTTGAAATTAATTTCGTAGTGAGGAGCCAGGAAGGATGTTTTTTTAAAGAATTTGAGTAAAGTTTTTAAAACTGCCTTTTAAAGAAAAGTTAACAGATTTGGTGGGGAGGTGGAAAGATTGTAGTAGGTAAGATCATTTTAGGAGCCCTGAACCAGGACAATGACAATAGAGCAGATGTACGGATAGTATTATGAAAGTAAAGTAAGAATTTGCAGATTAGTTAGAGGTAGAAGAATAAGAGGAAAAAGACAGAAACGGCTCAAGGTTTTAAATCTTGTCACTGAGAATGGTTATACCAGTATAGTTAATGAATCTGCTACCATGGTATCTGGTAAGAGAAGGGTAGGCCTCATTACTTCTCTGGCTGTCATTTATCTACCAGCACCTTATCATCCAGCTATCCACTATAAGAAAGCAAATAACCACACTTATTGAATCAGTAAGTTTGTTTTTGGAGAATGGAGCCTAAGAGGACCATTGTAGCATAAAATATTTACATTTAATGATGCCTGCTTTTGCTGGTTATTGGTTATAAAATTTAGGAATTCTGTTTGGTTGATAATCTTTTTTGGCCAACAGCTTGTTTTTCAAAAAAATCTTAACTAGTCCTCGCGCATTCTTGGGGTTCTATTACTTAGTAGTTTTCTGAGTCTTGCTTTTTGTATCTTGTTTTGATTTTTTAAACAATTGACTTAATTGGATTTTCATATGTTTGGATTTTTTTAACGTGTCTAATATATTTATATCCTTAGTTGTAGTGTTGTGTTTGCTGTGATTTCTAGTCTAACATTTTTTGAATGCTGTTTATAATCTGGATTAAGATATAGTTAGACCTTATTGTAACAAGGCATGTTCCTGGCCAGAGCGAAAATGTAGGTAATCTGTTTTAAGTAACTTTATGGAAGTAATAAAATACTACATAGACTTTCTCTTTTGGAGGTTATGGCAAGAGGATGGCTTGTTGGAGACTGGTGGTCCCTCATTTATCTAAGAGGAAGAGTAGGATGTTCTATTTCTGTGTTGTGTCTGGATTTTGAGGAATAAGGTTAATTCTTGCTACCCAGTGTTTACAATATATATTTAATTGTGGCACCAAATCAGATCTATTGGGATCATGAATTTGTGACATTTAGATTTACTATTATAATTATTGTGAACCCCATCTAATTTAAAGTTGAACATGATTATATTACAGATAATTTAATGTAAATTTTAAAGTAAGGTGGTTCCCTTTCTTAACTAATTTTGTAATCAGGAACAATTATTCAATTACTCTTGCTAAATATGAAATGTTTTGGAAATACTGAGACTTTTAGAGGGCAGGGAGTGTGATTATATTCAGATAATTCTAAACAAAAGTGACATAAAGCAGATTTGTCATTATGTATTTTAATGTTTATTCCAATTTTAGATGTGTCTTGGAAAAGTGGTTGATACTGATAAGTGCCTATTTTGCTTAATAAAACAGCATGCAAGTCCTTAAGGAGAAATTGGGGTTTTTTTACCTGTTACCACAGAGAAATAATACATTTGCTATCCTGTTAACTCTTAACTGACCAGTAAGCAACTTGTAGCTAGGGTGTTGTTAGCTTTTAGCTTTTGGCAAGCTGGAAAAACTAACTGCCTCCAATTTCTGTTTATAAAAATGTGTGAATAAGGTATCATATTTATGTTTAGCTTTTCCCTTCACATCTTGAAAATACTTGGCTCAAACTACTCTTTTACTAATCATCTCTACTTTGAAATAGCAGAGGCTTCTACAAATTGAATGTACTATTTCTTCTCCCAAGTAGACCCAAATTTAAAAAGCTACCTTCATTTGCTTTAACTCTTTCTCTGAACCAAGCATGTAAGGCTATTGCTACCCTTAATACAACCTCCTACTTTATAAGGCAAACTCAAGCTACCTGTCTCTTATAAACTAATGTTGTTAAGCCACAAACCTCATACTTAAAACAAAAGAAATCTGCTTTTTCAGTTTTTTTGCATTTCATCCTCTTCCAGGTAAAATGTTATGTCGTGCAGGATCTAATTAACTTTGTCGTGATTGCTCTGTGATTCTGGGTTAGTTATTGTGTTTTAGTTATTGAGAATGGAAACTAAAAATTGATGGAAGAAATTTAGGGTCCTGAAAAAAATATCCAGGTTTAGAGTGCAAATATCAAGGGAAAATGATGGTGAAAGTATACTTTTGAGGTTGTTAATAGTGTATCTGTCTGTATGCTTAATTCTGATTGGAAAGGGAACGTTGCTTTTCATAACAATAAACCACTTGAACTGCTTTATATGTATGTTTTGGGAATAATGACTGGTTTGATTATGGCAGTGTGTAACTAGGAACAAAAGAATTGGTATTGGGAGTGGGAAAGTCTTTTCCAATTTTAATGGTCTGCAGAGAGTAGGATTTAACAGTTTTTCTCTTAATAGCTATTTTTTTTATGGGCCAAGAGATTAAGAGGTGGAACTGGGGGCTACCTTTTCATTTAGGGTGGTAGGTACTGAGGACCCAGAACTGGCTATGTAGTTTGCAGGGCTCAGTGCAAAATGAAAATGTAGAGCATGTTCAAAAATTACTAACAATTTCAAGACTGTGACAGCAGAGCATTAAACCAAGTGTGGGACCCCATTCAAGTGCATGTGCACCCATGAAGTCTGTCTTGTAGGCACTTTATGCAAAAAGAAAAGTGTACACTGAAGAAATAAGAATTTGGCTTCTCAACAGATGGCTTCCCCTTCCCCCATCCCTATTTTGTACAAGCTAACGTGTTTCTTCTCCCCCCAATAAAGCCATGCTTCTTTTTCAGTTGGGGCTGAGGGAAAGAAAATGCTATTTGCAGTCTTTTGTATGCTTGGGGCTTATGAACCTTGAAGGATTAATGGCAGCAACTAGAATTGAGTTTATTTATTCATCTCACACTTGTGTACCCCTCGGAACATATGCATCCTCTTCTCACTTCACCACTGCCACTACCACCTTCACCACCAGCTTGTTAATGGTGGTGGAATGATGGCTTACCTATTTATGTCATTTTTATCCCTTCTGTCTTCCTGAAAGAGTTCATAGCTACTCTTGCCTACTCACATTATACAGGCCAACTAGGTAGAAAAGAAATTTTCTTCCCCCTGGTAGGGCTATATCGTGCCTCTTATTTTAGATATATATAATCTGGCCATTATATTAAGTTTTGCTTTACCCCGGAGATGTCAACAACCAGTTAGAAAGGAAACAGATGAAACAGGGCTTTTAACTAAATGGGAAGAGGACAATGGTTGCAAATAAAAATATTTTAGTGGTGAATGTTAATTTAGTTATGATGTGCTTCTTTACAACAGAAGCTTCAGGTGTTTTTAAGAAATAAATTCTTATTCTTTGAAGTCAATTGTGTAGTGAATTAAAAAGAAAATGAAATTCATTGAAGTAATTACTGTATATAATGGGCAGAGAGGTGGAAAGGGCAAAAGGATTTATTTAATAATGTTAGAGCCCAAAGTAAATCCTTTTACTTCTATATATAAAATTACATAATGTCTCAGAAAACAGACTTGAATTTGTGTCTGTTGTATTTACTGATTTGCTTTTTCACTGATCTGGTTTAGTGCTTTAGACATGTATATGTCGTTATTGTTGTATTCATAGATTAGCGTGTGGTATTCTTTTTGAGGGCTTATCAATGTATTTCTCTCTCATTCCTATTTGAGCAAAACAACTGTTTGACTGGAGGGTATATTCTAAAACTTTTTCTGTATGACCTTACAGCTCAATTCATTCTTCTTGCAAGTAGAATAACAATATTCCCAGTAGCAGTTCAGATCCTTTATAAATTAGATAACTGCAAACTTTTTTTTACAGTCTTCTGGTGAATACTATCACTTAAACATTTTCTGCCACCCTGAGTAGGAAGGTTTGAGTGACTGGGTTTGTTCCTTTCTAAAGAAGCAGTTATAGTCAAGGAGAAGAAAACTAACAATTTATAAAATAAATCTAGTATGTTTTAAAATTTCAAGTATAGAAACAATGTTAGATTTAAAATAGTTTGGAAGAGAAAAAAGGTGTGCATTTGTTTTGTTTTTTGACATTAACAAATAAGTGCAAATAAAATTCTATCACAAAGAAAGATGTTATATTTAGTTATCTATTTGGCAGATTATTAATATAAACAGCTTTGTTAAACTTGTGATTATTTATCACAAATATTGATAAGCCCCATTATACTAAACTGAATGTGTTAGTAATGTTCTGTTTTTAATGTTCTAGTGACTCCTGGTACAGTCCAGAATAAAACTGCTTTTCCCTCTAGATATAATAAAATCTGTTAAATTAAAACATTTGTGTAATAGATGTGATTGTACATCATATTTTTCACTTAGTGGAACATTTTGTGTAAATTACCTTTTTTGTGTAGACAATCCTATATAGATGTCCCCTTTTTGTGCATATTAATAATATATTAAATGCTCATTTTTTTTTACAGCTATTTCTAGACTATTTGGGCAATATTGCAGGGGTGAAAGTTGAATTTTGGTATTAGAAAAAACTTCTTGTAGGATGTATTCATGTTTTACGTTTTAAAATACATATGTGACATTTCGGGGGATAAGAAATTTAAAAGTGATCATGGAGATATTAAGACACTGAGGCATTTAGATATGATTACTAGAGGTCTCAGGTTTTTCCAGTACTTACTTTATGGAGAAGTTTTCCAGGATTCCCAATGTGTGTGGTTCTCTAAACTTACTTGGAACCTTGGATACTGGAGATTCTCAATCATATGCTGGCAGAGTTGTCCTACTTTCCAAAGTTGCAATACCTTCAAATATTAATTAATACAGAAACCATGCATTCTTATTTAAAATTTAGATCTGATCATTCATAAAATAGCCTAAACTTCAGTTTCTAGAGTCCATATAACATCAAAAGTCAGAAGAATTATTTTTTCTCTATTAAAGTACAAAACGTTTCTGCATGTGATAGTAAATGTCCAGTTCCACATTTTTAAAGTATTGCAGCATCTGATTGTAACTTAAATGCTTTGTAACTGATAAAACATTCTTTTCCATACCCCACCACCTTCCTCCCTTCTCCCTCAATTTGCTTTGCACACCGAACATTAGCATTCTGTGAAAAAATTTTTAAATGATTGTTATAATGAATTGTATTAGTATTGTACAATAATTTATTTACATTTTTAAAGAAATTTGAATATAGTATAGCAATTTTGACAACTAGCAATTTCATCAAAGTAAGATTCTGCCTGTAATCTCATGATATACCAAATGCTTGCTCTTCCCCATAACAGAGAGAGGGATTATGTGTGGTTCATACTACAGATAGGGGAAGAGTAGCTGACATCTAGTAGCACTTTTTGAGTTCCCTAAACTCTTTACTTTTACTGTATGAATTGCTTTAAAATCCACTTAAATTTAAATTGCTCACGAAAGTAACTAGGAAAAAGAAGGTGCTGGTTACAAAGTACGTGATACCTCACTCTTCCTACTGATTGTGAAGAACCTAGATTCTACACATAAGCTAGACTGATCAGTGAAGAATTTGTGTGACTGCTAGCAACATATTAATTTAAACAAATGATGCTGAAGTGTTCTACAGGAATGTTATCTATATTACATAGAGGTAGAACAAATTTCCATTCATATGCTGCCTAAATGTGAAAGGTTAAATTACTGGGTTTTCCTTTATTTTTTACTCCAGAAGTATTTGTTGAGTTCCTGCTATGTACCAGGCTCTTGACTGACATAACTAATGAGAACCTTAGAAGATTTTTCTATTCCAAATTTTGGTTGTTTAGCTTGGAATTAGCCATTCTTTAATACTTAACTTGACTTCCTGTAGTTCTTTACTTATTAGATGCTTTTTCTGCAGATGAGCAGAGAAAGACCATGGGCCTTAGATTTTATTTTTGAAGAGGAAGATGGCAGCAAGTGGAGACCAGGAGCGTGAATGAGATTTAGGCTTCTCATGGTTTTTAGTTTTCTATGTGACGTTTCCGTTAGCATTGTCACTTGTCTATGATAAGGAACTATGTTTACTGGTTTTGTAATAGGAGCATCTGTTCTTTTGGAATCTGGACTTTGAGCAACTTCATTTCACAGAATCATTGAATAGCCAGTTCCTATTCTCTCTTACCTACAACTTTTCCAGGAGATTTCACATGACAGGTTATCAGAAGAAAAGCCAATTTGGGTAACTCTTCTGTTACATTTACTTCCCTCCCCTTTGAACCCCTAGAGATAAACTCTTACGTTTTCTTCCTGCTAATTGACCAGCAGCACCCTGGAATACTGTCATCCCTTTGACCAAAGGAATGGTGTGGTTGTGTTCAAAGACCAATAAAATGTTATGTCCTGTCTATTCCTACCTATAAAAAATATCTTTTTTTCTTTATTAAATTAGATTTTTTGGAATAAATGATTGAAGGAAAAGCAAAGTAGTGGAGAAATTTCAAGAACAGTTATCACTAAAATCTTGGTTCACTTTAATATAAAAATCTTTTTCCCCCCGTTTTTAATCACATTTTAAAAATAAGCTATAGAAAAAAATGTAAAACGAAAAAAAACTGTAAAGAATAGTTAGCATTAAACTTCTGATTCATTTGTAAACTTCTTTGAGGTAATCTGGATTTATATTCATTTTCCAGTAAAATAAAACATATGGTTGTATATGCATTACAGGTTGAATTAAAAAATGAAAGTTGAGCTTTTGTTGCCCTTTCAAATCGACGGCCAGTATATAGTTTAGGAACTATTTATTATTATAGAATTCCAAGTGAATTGGTTCTTCATTGAAGGTCTTATTACATTGTTGATGTTCCTTTACTAGATTTTCAAAGTATGTGAGGCCTACTTAATGGAGTAGTAATCAAATGCAAACTTAATTTAATGATCTAAAGAAAAGATTATAATTTTCCTGGAAATAAGGAAGATTTAACCAGTTGTTAAAATAATGTATGTATGATCATAAGAGAAAAGATGATCATTATTGTAACAATTGACCAATGTAGTAATTTCAGGTTATTTAGTTCTATTTTCTCGGTTCTAGTTTGGTATGGTAAAGCATTATTTGGAAAAGCAGTGTAGGAAGAAAGTGTGCAGACAATATTACTGCTGTTAGAGAACCAGCTGCAAGTTAGTGCATGCGTCAGGGAATACAAATAAATGCAGACTTTTTCTAACTTGATTTAGATGGTCTGACCTCTCTAGAAATATATGTGTATATGTATATTTTGGAATATACAAGAAATGTTTTATTTCTCTTCCCTTTTTTAGCCTTAGATTGTAAGCAAAAGAAATCAAGGTCAAGATCTGGAAGCAAGAAGAAAATGCTAACATTACCTCATGGTGCTGACGAGGTTTACATTCTCCGATGCAGGTATATGTGTGTATTGCCAAATCTGCGCAATTTCTTCAGATTTTGCTTTGACTTATATTAGCTATTTTATTTGGGATTTTTAATTTGTGGCAGAAGGTGCGTTCTCAACAATCAAGTTATAAATGAACTTTTGGAGACAGACTTAATAAAATCTCATTC
This sequence comes from Equus quagga, assembly GCF_021613505.1. NCBI lineage: Eukaryota > Metazoa > Chordata > Mammalia > Perissodactyla > Equidae > Equus > Equus quagga. Next base: position 25,919,294 of record NC_060284.1, on the reverse strand, counting down.
AGCTCATAATATGCTGTACTTCAACAACTGATGAATGAAGTTTTGTTTTATTTGTTTGCTTTGTTTAGTTTAATTTTATTTAGTTTGGGTGTTTTTTTTAATTGTCTTGAGTTCCTGCTTATTGGGAACACATTTTCTCTCCACTTATACTTCTAAGTGTAGCTATAGAAATTCATTCACACCTCCTTCATGCTTACCCTCATGCAGTTTAAAGAATTCTCAATTGGGGAAGGGTCTTTGAAAAGAATGGTACATATGGAATTATAGTTGTTTTAAATGTTTTAAGATGTGTAGGTGTTAAGGTCTTTTAATTAATTTGAACTTAATAATAATGTTCCCACTTCTACAAATATTAGTGGAGTTAGTATAGCTGTTAAACATGTAAGTTGGCAGTTTTGATATTGTGTTAAATCATTTTGACTTTATATGTGTTTAGAATCTCTGGTCAATTACTATCTCCAATATATGGTAAGATTTGTTTCTTATGCTTATGAATGTTATGTGAATTGGTTTTAAATAAAGGGAATTGGTCATGTTAAGAGAACTGTTATCAACTTCTTCTGTAGGTTTTGTGGCCTAGTCTTTCGTGGACCATTGTCTGTTCAGGAAGACTGGATTAAGCACTTACAACGACACATTGTAAACGCTAATCTTCCACGGACTGGAGCTGGCATGGTGGAAGTCACGTCACTACTTAAAAAGCCTGCCTCCATTACAGAAACTTCATTTTCTCTACTAATGGCAGAAGCAGCTTCATAGAACAAGGAAACTTTTTAAATAGCAAGTTTGAATTGGATGTAAATTTGAAATTCTTTGTCTTTTTTTTAAAACCACATTAAATTATCCGTTTATAAATACTAAAGCAGGAAAATGGGGAACAGTGAATTACAGTGACATCAGAGCAAATTGAGTACTTCAAACAGTAAGTAGTCCATATATTTTATATAGGGTGGAAGATGTGTTTTTAAGGTTTACTAAGTTTTGTCAGGTAACTGTGTTCACTCAATAAAAGATCAGTACATGTAAGCAGTCATTAATAAACTGTTGCACATGGATACTTAAAGACAGACTTACTGGAAAATTATGTTTTCTGCAGTGTTACCAGAATCAAGGTTCTGTTTATTCCCCACAAGACTTGCATTGAAAAATAAGATATTATATTTTGTTTGTATGTATTTAGTGTTTTGTATAATACCATGAACTGCTAACTAAATTTACTCAACTTAGGGCATTAAATATCATGTACTTCATAGTTTTGAGACTGTTCACTCAAATAGGGCAGAGTACTATTCTATCTAGATGTGTAAGTGTTTTTTTAAAATCACATGGAACGTTTTTTTTTATACTAAAAAGTGGAGGGAGATTTGTTTAAACAAGTATTTCTAAAAGAAATATGTACATAGTCCTGGAAATTATTTGTGGTAAGGAAATATTCTTTACTCCAGTTGCATTTCTCAGACAATAAAGTGGTGCATCCATGCTACCTCCTACTTTGTCAACAAAGATGCTATTTACCCTTTACATTTTTGTATCATAATAGATTTAAAAAATCTAATGTTCTTTATTGCAAGACATCCTTTTGTTAACAGATTTGTTTCTTTTTAATGTTTTACCTAAAATTTGACATGCTTACAGGACAGGTTTGCCTCTTACTTTATTTAAAATTGTAGAAATGTAATTAATAAACAGTGCTCACTACACAATTTAGAATAGGCTTTCTCATTTATATTCTCTTCCAAATTTGATCAGTTAGCAAAACTTAATACACCAATTGAAATATTTCTACATATGATGAGAATGTTTACAATTTAAATTTTAGAACTTGTTTTGGATGTGATTATATGTACGAAAATCGTGTAACACTATGCTCATGCTAAGAACCGACATAACAGAATTACTGAAATAAATGTGCTGTGAGGAATGGAAAATATATGGTGCAGATGTCTTGGTCATGATGAATTGTGATTCTTCTTTTAAACTCTTTCCAAAAACAAATTACTTCTTTTAATCTGAAATCAGATTCCTTTACAAATAACAGTTTTTGTATGCAAGCACCATTTCATTTTATTTCATGTAGTATGGCTAATGCTATAGTTGAAACAAGGATATGCATTGATACTTTTCTTCGTATGTAAATAAAGTTAAAAACAGTTAAAATAAGGAGTATTTTGGTAGAGTATATACATACCTCACTGCCAGTGAAATTGCTTTCCTATGGTATATCTCCTTACCAGAAAAATCTCTAAATAAAAAAAGATTTAAAGAGAATTATAATGTCTATAGTGTGAAGCATTTCTTATTTTTATCACTGGTGGAAATAGTCCACTTGAGGTTGTGTTTCATTTGAGTTCAATTATTTATGCTTAGAAAGTTGCTTTATTCACATACCTTATATGAGAAATTAGGAAATTGGACTAGATGGATCATTCTCAACCAAAGGTATCCTGATCCTTGGATTGCTAGATCAGAAAAAAGTATTTGTAAGTTATTTTCATTTTTCAAAAGATAATAATAGAAATAATAGAAATTGTGTATTTCTCTATAAAGAGACTACAACATCAAATTTATTAACTTTTGACTGAAAATATACCAAGTCTGTGTATACTAGTCCCTTATTGAGTAAATTTCGTTAATGGTTATCTATGAACATTTTTTTTAATGGAAGACGTACTACATAGCAAGTAGAGTTCAGAAGTAAAAAGAAAAGGATTCCTGGTAGGAAGACTAGCAATCTCTAGAGCCCGTTTCAGCTCTAATTGTTATAGTTCTATGATTTTTTCTTATTAAACCAACTATCAAGATATAGGAATGCAAGTAGAATAGGTAGTTTGACCACAGATTTCATAAGCAAACCTAGATTAAATTTTCTATGTTAAATTATATTTAAAACAATTAATCTTTCTGGATATGAAAGAATTAAATCATCAAAATAGAATAATTCAAATTAGAAACAGTAAACTAGAGAGATTCTTGAAAAGTAAATTAAACAACGAATGTTTTTCGTAATAAAGATATTTGGGTTACAAAATTTTAAAAATTCTTTAGGAAGCAAAGTTTTCCTTTTATTTGGCAACTAGAAAGTTAATGATATATTTTCATTTGGCTTCCACTAGAAGAAAACTATAAAGTATTGTCTCAAGTTACATGATAGGTTTTTATGTCAAAATGAGGGCTGATTCAGTATTCAGTATTGCCTAATTTTCTTTTAATTACTTTATCTTTGCCTAATATATTTGAGCTTCTTTAGTATTAAAGCTTTTATCTTTTTTTAATCTGGTTAAAAGTGTTGATTTGTTTAATAGCATCAAGACAAAAAAGTTAACTTCTCCAAAAGTAGTAGTTTCCACTATGCTTCTTTAGAATATATTAGAACCATGGCATAGCTAATATCTCTATTTTAGATTTCATGTATTTAATTATGATTATTATGAGTTAGGGAGATGATAGTTTTTCAGTAGTAATTTAATAGATAAACTTTTCTTAAGGACGTACATGTTCTCTCTCAGGAACTGTGCAGTTAAAACATATCAGTTCAAAAGACAGCTTTGATAGTTTTTTCTCACTAAGAAAGTGTATTATATGCTATCTTAGAAATATTAGGAAAATGAAAAAGTAAAAAATGGGGAAAATGACCTGTGATATCATCACTCAAAGACATTTACTTTTAACAGCTTGTTATATTTCTTTCTTTTTCCTTTTTTTAAAATAGATGCAGCTTTCTTCTTCTTGTATGCTTTTTGGTGAGGAAGATTGGCCCTAAGCTAACATCTGTTGCCAATCTTCCTCTTTTTTTTTTTCCCTCCCCAAAGCTCCAGTACATAGTTGTATATCCTGGTTGTAAGTCCTAGTTCTTCTGTGTGGGATACTTGATGAGTGGTGTGTAGGTCCGCACCCAGGATCCAAACCAGCAAACCCTGGGCCACAAAAGTGGAGCATGCAAACTTAACTGCTACTTCGCCGGGCCAGCCCTGTTAACATTGCTTTCTCTTCTCTTATTGTTTCTCTATAGTTGTGATGATAATGTATCTTGTTTTCCCAAGTTAATTTTAAATTTGAGTAGTACATTGTATAGACTAATCTTTGAATACTAGATCTGGAGCATTTTCCACCACCAGCAACCAATTCTCTGATTCTCCAGAGACCAACTAGGTGTCCAAAAATTTAGTTCGGTTCTGACATTATACTACCTGGAGTTAGCATCGGACACCATGGGTTAAAGGGCTCAGTCCCACAAGACTGCCCACACTTCAGATGCCAGTTGCAAGTGTCAGGTCACCCATACTTCTGACTAACTAGCTATAAATTGGGGATTCCCACAACCCAGCCCCCTTCAGGTTCAATACTTTGTTGGAACAGCTCACAGAACTCAGGAAAATACTTGACTTTGCCAGTTCATTATAAAGGATATAACTCAGGAACAGCCAAATGGAAGAGGTGCATAGGGCAAGGTATGTGGGGAGAGGGTGACATGGAGGTTCCATGCCCTCTCTGGTGTGCCATCCTCCCAGCATTTGATGTGTTTCACCAACCTGGAAGGTTTTTTTGTTTTTATTTTTGGTGAAGAGAAATTGGCCCAGAGCTAACATCTGTTGCCAGTCTTCCTCTTTTTTTTCCTTTTCTCCCCAAAGCCCCAGCACATAGTTGTATGTCCTAGTTGTAAGTCATTCTAGTTCTTCTATGTGGGATGCCGCCACAGCATGTCTTGACGAGTGCTGTGTAGGTCTGTGCCCAGGATCCAAACTGGCAAACCCTGGGCCGCTGAAGCAGAGCATAAGAACTTAACCACTCAGCCACGGGGCTGGCCCCTGGGAAGCTTTCTGAACCCCATCACTTAGGGTGTTACTATTATAGAGGTTTCATTATATAGGCACGATTGGTTAAATCATTGGCCACTGGTGATCAGCTCAATCTCTGGCTCTTTCCGCCCCCCTTCATGTCTGGTGGGCAGTAGGGCTGAAAGTTCTAGTCATGCCTTGGTCTTTCTTGTGACCAGCTCCCATCCTGCAGCTGTCTAGGGCTCCCAGCCACCAGTCATCTTGTTAGCGTACAAAAGACACTCTTAATAACTCTGCACATTTCCAGGGTTTTAGGAGCCCTGTGCCAGGGACAAAGACTCAATTGTTTTTATTAGATCACACTAGATAGTTAATACTTGGATGTGACAAAAACCAGTCAGCATCAGGGATATTTCAAATCATAGACTAGAATCAGCATTCACCCCTGCTATAGAAGGTAGTTATCAAATTTATTTTAACAATGGGAACTTGTTTTCTTATTTTGAGGGCCAATCAAGTTCAGTTATTGATCTTCCATCAATAGCCCATAACTTTAATTTCTTGGTCCTCTATCCTACATTATAGACATAGATATAATCTTGGTTTTTCTTGGTTACAAATAATTGATAACAAATAATTGAATAATACTTTTAATTGCTTAGGTAAACAACAGTAATAATGAGTAAAACTTATAGAATTGATTCTTCATACCTCAGGCTTCTTAGGTGAAGCCAGAAGTCAAGATGAACAAAGAGTAGATATAATCTAATAAATTACTGGGGTCTTTTCCTGTTACTAAAGTTTTAGACAAGTAAAAGGAAAAATGAATAGAATTCCATCACATTAAAAATCTGTCATATACTCATTCTAGTCTTGTTTTTCTGTTCATAGACTTTTCCTTTTTAAAAAACATGAGATCATGCTGTGTAGAAATTGACTCTTTATTCTCTTAAGCAGTAGATCCGTGAGCATTTTCATGCCACTAAATATTCTTATATATACCTTAAATTTTTGCATCATGTTCCCTTGTACTACACATTTTTACTCGTCTATTGTTGATCATTTTATGTCATCTCCAGAATTTTGGTATTATAAAGAATGCTTTTTGCAGCTATTCTTGTAGTAAATTGTGCACATCCGAAATTATTTCTTTAGGATAAATTTCTAGTAGTAGAATTGGTGAATCAAAGAGTTGTATATTGCTCACATATTTGAGGCTTTATATATGAATTTCCAAATTGTTTTTCCAGACGGTCTTATAACTGTCTGCTCCTACCTGCAATGTATGAGAATGGCTTACAATTCCTCTTGTCTTTGCCAATCTATTCTTTAAAACTTTGCTTATTTAATAGGTAAAAAGTCATATATTGTTCATCCTTAGGGGACAAATGAAAACAAAATAACTGAACTTTTGATTATAAAGACACTAACACTTTAATTTAAAATAAAGATACATATGATTATGTTTTAGTAGATGACGTGTCTAAAATAACTTACTCTTGATATTGTGGTTGGCCTCTGGTACGAGAGAGAGTAAGTGTCCTGATACTCTGTAGTTTTTTCAAGAGATCTTTGTTTTATTTATTCTAAAATTTTGTTTGTACATCAATGTGCATTTTGGGGGAGTTCTAGCACTTATCAAATACTTGAGTTAGGTTGTGACCTTCCCCCTTCGAGTAAAGGAAAGAATAACTATTTTGAAAGTATTGTGTGTCACCGTATTAATTGTCAAGTGGTTATGTTTTTGAGTATAATCCTAGACAAAATTAACCCCCAAAATCTTCTGGCATAGGTTTTTTGTTTGTTTGTTTTTGTGGTAGGGGAATGAGAGAGTGTGAATTGTTTTGCATCTTCTGAACAAGTTGGTAGAAAAAGATTATTTGCTTTTAAGAAGGTGTTTGATTTCTTAAAGATATAAACTCAAAGAGTTATTAGTTCTTTCTTAAACTTTTAAGATCACCCTCTGGGATTTTATTTTTCTATTAATGTGTTTGGAAATTTCAGCAAATATTTTAAGGAGGTTTTAGAATAATGTTTAGTCCCATTTACAAATGAAACTTTTAAAATATTGTAAACTACATTTATAAATTCAGTGTGTTGTTTCTATTTCAATAATCTCACTTCCCTGATTTAAAACCTTCTCAAGTACATAAGTATCTCTTATAAATTAACTCAATAAATGTGTAGAACTTTGAATTCTGTTGAATATTTCAATGCCTCATATAACTTACTAAGATTTTTACTTAAAAATCGCAAGTTGATGGGGCCGGCCCCGTGGCCGAGTGGTTAAGTTCGCGTGCTCCACTTCGGCGGCCCAGGGTTTTGCTGGTTTGGATTGTAGGTGTGGACATGGCACCACTCGTCAGGCCACGGTGAGGTGGTGTCCCACATGCCACAACTAGAAGGACCTACAACTAAAATACACAGCTATATACTGGGGGGATTTGGGGAGAAAAAGCAGAAGAAAAAAAAATTGCAAGTTGAAGTTGATTACTCATTGCACATTTTAAATTGGATTTGGAAAGCTGAACTCTTAGTCTAATAGGCCAGACTTTTGCAAATATTATAAATACCAGAAATTTTTAAAGTATGCACAAATTGCCTGTTGCCAAATTATTTTTTATTGAGAGATAAAGTATGTAAACATGTTACCATTTAAAGAAATATTTTAATTACCAAGGACAAGATGTAGGACATTTCAGGCATCCCCAGAAACCTCTATGTTCCCTACTCCAGTTAAATTCTCTCCCTCACGTTACCATTATTCTGACATCTCTAACAATCGTTCGTTTGCTATTGGTGACAGTTTGACCTATGAATGCATCTAGTTTAGTTTTGCCTGTTTGTGTATTTTATAGAAATGGAATTATACCACATATATTCTTTTGTGACTTGCTGCTTTTACTTAATGTTATCTTTGAAGTTCATCTCTGTTTTTGCCTGTAGCTATAGTTTATTCATTTTCCTTGTTGTGTATTATTGCATGTATTGATGTGATACCGTTTAATTATCCCCCTTTTTTATTGTTGATAGACGTTTGGGTTGTTTTCAGTGTGTGGCTTTTAAGAGCTGTGAAGCTATGAACACTCTTGTTTTCTCCTGGTAAATATCTGCAAGTTTCTCTAGGGTATGTGCCAAGGAGTGGAATTTTTTGGTCATAGAGTATATGCTTCTTAGACAAGGTCAGACTGTTTTCCATAATGACTGTACACATTTATATTCTCACAAGGAGTTCATAAGAGTTCTTGTTCCTCCATATCCTCACTAATACTGTTGTCAGACTTTTAAATTTTTGCCAGCTGTGTGAATGGTGATATTTCCTTGTGAATTTCATTTACATTTTCCTGATTACTATGAGATTGATTATCCTTTCTTAGGTTTATTGGTCACTTAGATTTCTTCTTTTGAGAAATATCTTCACAAATTGCCCATTTTTTTCTGTTGGGGTGTCTATCTAGTTTCTTATTGACTTAAGAATTCCACTAATCCTTAGATTTTATACTTACACGTATAGTCTACTTTGTAACTCTATTTTCTACTTGCTTTATGGTGATTCTTGATGAACAGTTCTTAATGTAATCAAATTCATCCTTTTGAACTTCCTAAGGTCATTTTGTGGCAAATATTCTTGTTTGTCTGAAGGCATCTTTATTCATCTAATTCTTGAAGGTTGTTTTCACTGGGTATGGAATTCTGTCTAGATTAGCAGTTATTTTTCCGCTGCATGTTGAAGCTGTTATTCCACCGTTTCCTGCCTCATTCTTCCAAATTTAACTGTTGCTCATTTTAAAATAAGCTGTCCTATATTTTCTAGCTGCTTTAAAGATATTTATCTTTATCTCTAGTTTTCTAAAGTTTTACCATAATATATCTAGATAAGAATTTCTCTTTTATCATTTTCAAGTTTGAGATCTCTGCTGGGCTCCTAGAAATTTCCTAGCCATTGTCTCTCACCTATTTATTCTGCTTCATTTTCTCTCTCTCATTCTTTTGGAACTCTGGTTAAATGTGTGTTAAATGCTTCTCGCTGCGTCCTCTAGATTTTTTACCTTATCTTTTCCATTTTCCATCTCTTTTCTCTTGGTGCTACATTTTAGATAGTTTCCTTTGACCTATCTTCCAGTTTACTAATTTTCTCAGCTACTGTTAAACCTCATCCACTGAAGTCTTAATTTGGGTTATATATTTCAGATCTAGAATTTCTGTTGGTTCTTTTTCAGATATGGTTTTTATTGTTTTCTAGTAACCTATTATTTCTTTGAATATGGCCTACATAATTATTTTTATGTTCTGCTTCTGATAATTTCAGGATCTCAAATAATTGTGGGTCTGAGTTTATTGATATTCCTTTTTCTGCTTGTTCATGCCGTCTTGTTTTCTTGTCTGCCTGTATATTTAACAACGTGCTGGACATAATATTTGGAAACACTTGTAGAACTATTTTCAGGCCCAGGATAGTATCTTTCCCCATAGGATTTTCATTTACTTCTGCCTTGCACCTAGAGGTACTACCAGTTTAGAACGCCTTAATGCAAGTTCAAGGTTTGTGTTTTCTTGTTCTGTCCAGATCACCCAAAGTCAGGCTATAAGAGCTACATCATGGGAAGGCTTGTATACCTCTGGTTCAGTTTTTACGTTGTGAATGTAGTTTTGTTCTGCTTGGCCCCACAAGGCCGTCCAAAGTGCAGCTTAGTTTCCTGGCTATTCCTTCCAGATAGGATGTGGCCTCAGGGCAAAAATAAAAGGTTTCATTACTAGGTGGCCCTGCTGGGTTTTTGTTCTTCTCTTGAGTTTAACTTGATAATTCTTCACCATCTTGTTATTTCTCTGATGCTTCTGTGATGTTTTTGTTTTTTATTAATCCAACCTTTTTAGTTGACCTCAGTGAGAGGGAATTTATCAAGATTACCTAGTTCACCATTATCAGAATCAGAAGTCTTTTATATTTCTGAGAGCAGTGATTTTTGTATGTTTTGTTCATTTATGTTTTCCTAGAAGAGTTCTAGTATATAGTGTGGATCCATTCAAGATTCACTGAGTGATTAAGTGAATAAACCATTATTTTAAAGCAAATTTAAATACTTTATGGGGTACATTCCCTTTTGTTTTTCTTCTTAAAAATAAATTTTGACTATTCTTAAAGCATTTTTCTCTCCCGGGTGTTTTAGAATTAGTCAAATTCCATTTGAACCCTGAGACTTTGCTTGTCACTACACTGAATTTATAAAGTAATTTGTGGAAAATGGGAAAATATAAGTCTTCCCTTTTAGGAATATGGTGTGTTTTCCTGTTTATCTTCATCTTCTATGTCTTATAGGAAAGTCTTAAATAGTTTTCTTTGTAAAGAATTACACACTTAAAAATTTATTTCTATATATTTTAGTTTTTGTTGCTATTGTGAATAGGTTTTTACCAAAATTTTCTAATTGAATATTGCTGACATAAAGGGAAACTATTGATTCTCTGTATGGAAGTCTTATAACTCTCACATTGCTGAACTCTCTTATTCTAATATTTTTTCAGTGAATTCTCTTGAAATTTCAGAGTAGCCCATCATATCATCTACAAATTGTGACATTTATCTCTTACTTTCCAGTAGTTATCCCTAGTTTTTTTGTGTGTTCTTGCGTTATCCAGGATCTCCAGTACAATATTTAAATCTTAGTGATGATAGCTGACATTCTTCTCTTGTTCGTTATTGTCATAGGGATGTTTGTGTTTCATCACTAAATGTAATTTTGCTGAAAGTTCTTGTAGACACAATTTATTGAGATAAAAAAGAGTATTTCTTATTGGATAAGAGTTTTTCCGTGCTTTGTTTTTAATAAAAAATGGACTATTGATTTTGGCAAATGTTTCTTCTGCCTCTGTTGAGATTTTCGTGTGATTTTTCTTCTTGAATCTGTTGATGTCAGTAAAATACATTAATAAGCTTTTAAACATTGAGCCATCCTTAAATTTCTCCGTAGTCCTGATGTGTTGCTTAATACTGTGACCTTGATGATTGCTTCTATTGCATTGAAGAATTTTTTCATGTATATCTATTAGTGATATTGGCCTTTTCTTTTGCTATATTGGTCTGGGTTTGTTATCCTAGTTATGGCTAACTTCATAAAATGAATTGGTAAGTTTAAATTTGCCTGTGCTCTGAATGAGTTTTCATAACATGTACAATTTTGCCGCCTTTCTTTGTCTTTTTTTTGTGGGCAGGATTGACTCTGAGCTAACATCTGTTGCCAGTCTTCCTCCATTTTATGTGGGACGCTGCCACAGTGTGGTTTGACAAGTGGTGCTAGATCAGCGCCCAGGATCCAAATCTGGGAACTCCAGGCTGCAGGAGCGGAGTGCAAGAACTTAACCACTACACCACTGGACTGGCCCCAGTTTTGCTTTCTTAAAGATTTGATAGTACTCATCTATAAACTGTTACCTTTGAGAGAGAAATCTTTTGAGTACTTTTACTATTTCTTTTATAATCACAGGTTATTAGATTTTTTTCCTTTCTTTGAGCCAGTTTTATGTTTTCCTAGAAGAATGTCTGTTTCTTCCAGATTTTCTAAAATTTTGGAATAGTTTGTACATAATATTCTCTTACAAGTTATTTGATCTCCATATCTGTCATTGTTCCCTCACATTATTAGTGTTTATTTCTAGCTTACCTTTTTTTCTTAGTTAAACTTACTGAAGGTTTCATTTATTTTTGTTAGTCTTTTCAAGAACCTGCTCCTGGTATTTTATTCATAAACTCTACTTTTCTACCTTCCACAACTTAAGGCTTATTTTCAAGCCTTTCTAGTTTTCTAAAGTACATGTAAGGCTACATATTTTTCGGTGCATATCAATTTGACCATATCCCATGGATGTAGATATATAAAGCTATCATCCTTGTTTATTTTTTATCTTGCATTTAAACTTTGATTTCCTTTTTAACCAATTTCTACCTTTTGGGAATTTGTTGGAATTTTCTGTGTGATCTAAGATACACAGTTACTTGTTAGCAGTGTCTCACATGTTTGAAAAACAATATATAATCTCTGAGTTTAAGGGTACAGAATTATATAAAAATATTTTTATATATGATTTATATCATCCATATATTCAGGGTTTAAATGATGGCATTTAAATTATATCATACTCATATGTTATGTATTTCACCTCTCAGATTCTGTGAAAGTATGTTAGGATCCCAATATGATTACTACTGTATCCATTTCTCTTCATCCTCAGTTTTAGCTTTCTGTTTTTCTAGTCATTGTTCTTAAGTATATAAAGGTCCATGACTATTGAATGTACTTGGATTCAACAGAAATACAGAAAAAACCCTATTTTTAATTTTTTTACCTGATATGTCTTTTTTTCCCCTCCTTTCTGATGTCATTTTATTTTAGGTTTGCCTTTTGTCAATGATGTACAGCTAGATTTTCCTATTATTTCACCCAATTTGAGATGAAAGTGAATGTAACCATTCATATTTTTGTGCTTATGCATATGTTTACACTTATTCTTGTATATTGTTTCTTGTATATTCTTGCCATATTATTGTATACTTTCTATGTATTGTGCTTTCTTAGTGTTTCTTTTCCCTTCCCATCTTTCATTGGATTGAGTTTTCTTGGTTAGTTTTTTATACCTATATTTGTATGCGGTCATATAGGGCAAAGAAAAATATGTCTTTGCTTAGATAATACAGGTAGTTTTATAGATTTTCTTGTAATGTTTTTTTCAAATTCAGTCTTTGCTATGCTCTGAATTTTGTATCCCCCCAAAATTCATATGTTGAAATCCTAACCCCAAAGGTGATGGTATTAGCAGATGAGGCCTTGGGGTGATGAAGATGGAGCCCTCATGAATGGGATTATGCTTTTATGGAAGAGATCCCACAAAGCTCACTGGCCCCTTCCACTATGTAAAACTGTCTGTAACCCATATGAGGGCCCTTGCATCCTGATCTTGGACTTCCAGCCTCCAGAGCTATGAGCAGTGTTTGTTGTTTATAAGCTACCCTGTCAGTGGTGTTTCCTTATAGCAGCACAAATGGACTAAGATAGTCTTTAATCCATTTGAAATTTAGTTTTGCTCATGGTGTAGCATAGGTGTCCATTCTTCTCTTCTTCAAAATAGATAACCAGCTATACCAACACCATTTTTTAAATGGTTCTTTGTTTCCCAACAAAACGGAACCACTACCTTTGTCACATATTGTGTAACCTGGGACCTACATCTGGAATCTCTGTTCTGTTCAACTATTCTTTCTGTCTTTTTCTAAATCAATACCGTATTTATTGGATTACAGGGGTTTTTTGTACTATGTTTTGATAACTGGCAGAGCAAAGTTCCCCCTCCTTCTTTAGAATGCATTTACCTCCTCACTGTGCTCTCACAGTAAGATCTTCAGAGTGATTTTACTACCCTGCTCTTTGTTTCAAAAGTTTTACGTCTCTATTTTCACTACCTTGAGAAGTCAGTCCTCATCCATTTACATTTAATTTTACATGGCTGACTGGTGTTTCCTTTGCTCTTATTTAATCTTGAGGTCTCTTTTCTAGTTTGTTTTATACTTTTGCTCTGAAAGATGGCTAATAAATTGACTGAGTAAAGGGTCCTTGGAGGCAGTCCTCTTCCCTCAGGATGGAGAGATGCTCTTTGTCTCAGGATGTTTAGACTGGCTATTTCATTGCCAGTCTGACTTTTTTCCTTTTAAGTAACTTGTTATTTCTTTCTGGATGTTCATAAGATTTTCTCTTTATCCTTAGAGTTCAGGAACTTTTGCCAAGCGTGCCTAAATGTGTGCTTTTCTCATCAGTGCAGCCTAGAACTTAGTGAACAGACTCCAGTCTTTCTCTAACTCAGGTAAAATTTCCTATTATCTCTTGTTTAATTTTATCTTTTCCATTTGTTCCTTTTTCTTCTTTCAGAACACCTATTATCTGCACATTATATTTCCTTGATCTATTTTCCAAATCTCTTCCCTCATGATTTCCATTTATGTAGGTTTGCTTTCTACTATGGATATTTCTTGCACTTATAGTGACCAACCTCTTAAATTATTTAAAATTTTGTTTCAAAAATAATGTTACTAAGCTTTTAGAAATGTGTGTGTACGTGCACTCTACTTGAATCTCCTTAAATGCTATTATTTATTTTTACTCATGTCTTCATCTTTCTTCTGTAGCATTTTTATTTTACTGAGTATATCTTCTGATTATTCTGGTGATTTTCCTCCCTGGTTGCTGGGCTCCCTTAAACGGGTTGTTCTTCTTTTTCAGCTCGTTGAATTCAGATCTCTTTATTGGGATAAGCCTACATGTTAATAGTCCTCCAAGCAGTGAAAAGTCAAGTGGCAGTCCCTGCTGAGGTACCTGAACAACGTCCCTCATCTCCCTGAGCGCCCTGTGGTCTCTCAGCCTCAAAGGCAGGGAGGATTCAGTCTCCCTATTCAGTTCCTTTTTGAGCTTGGAAAAGATGCAGTACGCTTACATAGACGCCAGGTATCCCTCACAGTCAGGCTCTCCCCAGGGTCCAGCACCTTCTGATCCTCACCCCTGAGCTTCAAGACACGGAGAAGAAAGTTCTGTATCAGTTCCCTTTTCTCTGACAGGACCCCAAGAGAACCCCAAGCCTCACTCATATTTACACCAGTTACCTGTAAGTCTGAGCATCCGTTTGGCTTAGGAAAAGGGAACTCTGTTGAAATCACCCCTTTCCCATAATTTCCTCACCCTTGAAACTTTTAATAAATATTAACTTAATTTTAAAAAGCATTGACTTCAATCAATATCTATATCTTTTTCCTCCAACAACTAAAGAACCTCAGCATGCTTTGCTTCTCTCCCATTCAGGAACCAATTTTTTTTTTTTGATCACCTGAAATTTGGCTTCCATATTATTTTTTTAATTTAATCGTATTGAATCTCAACCCTTCGATACACATCCTTTAATAGTCCATGTGAAGAACACATAAAGCATTTCAGCTGCATACTGAAGTACGGTGGTTGCCTCAAAAAAAAGCGCTTGTATGTAATTGTTTGAGCTCCAAGCTGGTCTAGTTGCCTTTTTCCTGGAACTCTTTTTTTCTATTGGGGTAAAATTGATATAAAATTAACCACTTTAAATGATTTAGTGCATTCACAAGGTTGTACAATAGTCACCTCTGTCTAGTGCCAAACTATTTTCATTACCCCACCCTTGTGCATACGTAGTTGCTCCCTATTCTCCCCTACCCCCAGTCCCTGGCAATACTAATCTGCATTTTCTCTCAATGAATTTACCTATTCTACTTCTCTATTATTTTTTAATCAATACTTTTTATTTTCACTCAAATTTTTATTAGTTTCTTTGTCCTCCATGGTTTTATCTATGCATTTCTTCCTCTTGGAATTATTTCTTTTGTTGGAATATATTCTCAAGGAAATTTTTTCAGAAAGGGCTTATGGATGATAAGTTCTCTGAGTCTTTGTACATCTGAAGATGTATTTATTTCCACTTTGGGTGGGGATAGAATTCCCTTAGACTTCTGAAAATATTGTTCCATTGTCCTCATATCCAGTATCATGGATAGTCTGGTACCAATCTGATTTAATTCCTTTGTCAATCATTTTTTTTCCCCTCTGGAAATTTTAAGATTATCTTTTTATCCTTAATGTTCTGAAAGTTCACCAGGATATGTCTTTATTTTTTATTCATCCTGCTCAGCACTTTTTGGACTCACTCAGTTTGAGGACTTATGTCTATTTTCAGTTCTGGGATATTTATTTTTATTATTTCTTCACTTATCTTTTTAAATTCTTTCTGTTCTATCTTTATGGAACTTCTTTAGGGTAGATATTAGAACTCCTGAGTCTGTCTTCCATGTCTCTTTCTTTTACACTTTCATCCCCTTGTCTTTTGCCCTGGGCTCTGGGAGAGTTCCTTCACTCAGTCTTCCAGCACACAACTTAAAGCTATGTTCATTCTGCCAATCAGCCTATCTGTTGAGTTGTTTTGGGGTTTGGTGTTTTGGTTTGTTTACTTTTTGGCACTCACACTTTTTATTTCTAAGATCTTTAATTGTTTTTATTAAGAGCCTATTTTGTTTCATGGATGTGATTTCCTCTTGGCATTCTCAAGATACTAATTGTATATATTTTTAAGTCTTCTTTTTGCTCTATTAATTGTTTTCTCAGGAATAAGTTCTATTTGTTGAGTGTGATGCCCTTCTTTCATGGTGTTGGTTTCCCTCAGATCTTTGGTGGGTTCTTGCTTTTTTACTCATCTATCGTTTCAAATTCCTTATTAGCCTTTCTGCAAATGTTCCATTAATTTAGCCTGTTTCTGGTGATTATAGGGAAAGAGTGCAACTACTATCGAGTCTTCTAGAAGTGTAGACTTCATTTTGTTTTTGGTATTGTAGAGCAATACCATGCCTCTGCCATGGCTGAACCAAAAGCAGCCCAACCTCTGAGCCCTTCGCACCTTTTGTAGCGGTCTGCTCATTCATAGTTTGGGTTAAGATTTCTTCCTTCAGTTAGATTTCATTTGCCTTGTTTTTTCAGATATTGCTCATAATTTATGATTAATCAAAATACACCTTCTTCTTTCCCAACACTGTTATAGACTTTTAAATTTTTTCTTTATGTCAGTTTTTAGGAATTAGAGGGTCCTGAAGTGTATAGTATAGTCAGTCTAGATCTTGATCCAAATTTCAGGAGCTAATCCATAAATTATTGTGAATACATAACCTTCCTAATTTCCCCCATAGCACTTCTTTAGTGATTTCTTAGTCATTGGTAAACTTATTAGTAAAATACACAGTCTGTAAGACACTTTACATGAAAGCTTTCTTTTGGTAGATAGAACAGTTTGTAAAAATTGGAGTGGCATGTTATTTCACTAAACTATTGTGAAATCATATTATAAGGCATGGTAGTTATGCTTCAAAGCAATGTTCTTTTTAGCTGCCTCAAATCCTCTTTTTTTTTTCCTGTATATATCTTATATAAGTGAGTCCTTTTAGGGTATCAGAACAGTGCGTCATTAGACATGTATTTCATGAAGATGTATAGAAATAGATAAGGAGTGAAAGTATTTGATTTTTTTAGAAGTTATTCTAAAACATACATGATTAAAATGAGTACATATTTTACCCTGTGATTTAAACTTTGTATTCTACTTTTTAATTTTTTATTTGGTTGTTTTTAGAAGGTGACATTTATTGTTACTCATTTCTCTTTGCTCAAAATGACTAAGCTGCTGGGGCTGGCCCTGTGGCCGAGTGGTTAAGTTCGCGCGCTCCCCTGCAGGCTTCGTTGGTTCGAATCCTGGGCGCGGACATGGCACTGCTCGTCAAACCACACTGAGGCAGCATCCCACATACCATAACTAGAAGGACCCACAACGAAAGAATATACAACTATGTACCAGGGGACTTTGGGGAGAAAAAGGAAAAAAAAATTTAAAAATTTAAAAAAAAATGACTAAGCTGCTAATTTGAAATGTCTCTTGTGGTGCCATTTCAGAACCAAAACATTATTTACCAAAGGTGAAAAATATTATGTGAACGTGATTTTGGGCCCCCCCCCCATTATTTTATATAGTATGTTCAAGCCCTTTGAGAAATCTATATATCACAGATCATAGTTGATGAGACCTCTTCTCACCCAGAAGGGCAATACAAAAGGACTTAAGACCGTTCACTGGGAAGATGGAAGAAACTTATGTTCTCTTTATGACTTTAAAGATCTGTCTTCTATATCACACATCTGTTACCATTGTATTTCCTCTCTGACACAGCAGGCAAATGCCTTCTCCCAAAGACTAAAGCTACTATGGCTGTTTGAATTGATGATTGGGAACTCTAGTATAGTGTGCAGTCTGCTGTGTGGTGTTCAGCCTACACAGGTTAAAGGGAAGTCGATTCCTTGCATAGTTACTGCTAAAATCAAAGGGTTCCAAGTGGTATTACTGGCACAACAGTAAGCTTTATTTTATTCTCATAGTCCATTTTCTGGATGATCTACTGAATTGCCTAAAAACACAATCACAGTAAAGTATGTGCAGTTAGCAGTGAATAGATTCAGCTAGGGCTCACTTTATGTAAGAGCTACCAATAACCTTAATAAATTTTATATTTTATCTAACTCTGCAGAGGAGGAAAACGTCTGATCCTATTATTCATTGCTACTTCTAGACTCTTCTCCCTCTCTCTTCTGTAAGAATCCTCAGCTTTGAAGCTCGTGCTATCAGACTACACCACTCACTCCTCCTCTTCATTGCAGTTATCTGATAGTTCCCCAGTGTGCCGCAGCCTTGCGGAGTTTTAGCTCCTGGTCAGTCTCTGCAACACGACTTGTGTCCTAAATCTTGAAGATTTCAGTGTCCATGGGAAAGTGACATTAGAGTAAATTGCCAAAGAAGATGTGGGAGTTGGTCATGTAATTATCTTGGGGAAAAGTGTAATGGGCTGAGGGAACAAATGCAAAGACTGAAGCAGAACATGCTTGGTGTGCTGAAGGGACAGAAAGAAGGCCATTATGGCTGGAGAAAAGGGGAAAAGTAGGAGAGAAAATCAGAAAAACATAGACGTGGGTCATATAGGGCCTCTATGCCATTGTAAGGTATGCAAGATCATAAGATCTCTCTAGCAAATTTACCCTTCACTCTCCTTCAGTCTCCCACTCTCGTGATCTTAAATCTTGTCTGCACCCAAAAGTGCCGCCACATCTTTTTTCTCAGTTTTAACATTTCTCCTCTCTAAATTAGCACATCCTGTCCTTCTAATTTTATTCTCTCTTATAGTCTGATTCCAGTAATTCTTCAACCCCACCAGGACCTACAATCCATTGATCTTAACAACCTTTTAATTGACTCTCAGCCCTCCCCCCGCCATGTTTTCCCTTACTCCTTTTGTTGTTGGTGCCCTCAAGTTGATTCCAACTCCTAGCGACCCTGTATAAAGCAGAGTGACCCTGTGGAGAGCAGAGCAGAACCTTGCCTGATCGTTTTTGCTCCCTCCTCTCACCTTCTGGCACTATATCAAACAATGCTCTGCTGCTGTTCATAGGATTTTCATGGCCAATTTTTTGGAAGTGGGTGGCCAGGTCCTTCTTCCTAGTCTGTCTTAATCTGGAAGCTCTGCTGGAACCTGTCCACAATGAGTGACCCTGCTGGATTTGAAATACTGGTGATATAGCTTTCAGCGTCACAGCAGCTGCCACAGTATGATTACTGACAGGCAGTTGTTCTCTGACTGAAAATGAACCTGGGCTGTGGTGGTGAGTGCACCAAATCTTAACCACTAGACCACCAGGACTGGCTGTTACTCCCTTACCAAAATTATATTCATTAGTCTTTCATCAGCATCACTCTTAGAATCAGTCATCCCTTGTCCTGCTCTCACTTTGTGTACTCTCTTGGCAGAATCCCAACCCTAGTTAAACCACCTCTCTACACTTATGATGTTTTTCTCCCACCTTAAAAAAAAAAAAATAACAACTTCTGGGGCCGGCCCTGTGGTGCAGCAGTTAAGTTTGCACACTCCACTTTGGCGGCCCAGGGTTCGACGGTTGGGATCTTGGGTGCGGACCTACACACGGCTTATCAAGCCATGCTGTGGCAGGCGTCCCACATATAAAGTAGAGGAAGATGGGCATGGATGTTCGCTCAGGGCCAATCTTCCTCAGCAAAAAAAATGGATTGGTGGTGGGTGTTAGGTCAGGGCTAATCTTCCTCAAAAAAACCCACAAGAAAACCAAAAATAAAAAAACCCAACTTCTTTTGGCCCCCACTATCCTCTCCAGCTACCACCTATTTCTGTTTTTCCTTTTTAAAGCAAAACTCCTTGTCCGAGCCAGAAATAATAGTCATGATAACAGGTATAATAATAGATAACACTTATCAAGTACTTGCCCTGTGCCAGGCACCGTTCCAAATATTTTACATATATTAATCTTATTTTGTTCTCATAGCAAACCAGTGAAGAGTTTACAGTCCTGTGGTGTATAACAACATTTCAGTCAACCATGGGCCACCTATACGACGGTGGTCCCATAAGAATAGTAGCATATAGCCTAGGTGTGTAGTAGGCTGTGTCATCTAGATTTGTGTAAGTGCACTCCATGATCTTCACACAATGACAGAATCGCCTAATGATGCATTTCTTAGAACGTATCTCTGTCGTTAAGCAATGCATGACTGTATGAACACTTTGTAAATAGCTGCTGATTTAGAAAATTTTAAATAGTAAATCCTCAAGATCAGTTAAGTTTTTAAGTTTTAAGAACAAGGAAACATCAGAATCAGTCTAGCTGACTGACCTTCTTCTCGTTGGCAGAGGTTGCACGCACCTTCCTAAACAGTTACTGGCAAGGTGCAGGGATTCCTGTGATTGACTCTTCTGGTCCCTGGGTGAGAGAGGTTGCGGAGTCAACCACCGTCCCTGGAGGAGCATTGTTAGTGTTTCCTATTTATTGTTTTTTGTTTGTTTCTTTTTTTGGCTTCTTGAAAGTTATCCTCATGTCAGAGTTTAAAACTCCCGTTAGAAAGAGCAGGCAAGCTTTTCCAAGCCATGTTGTTGCCTGTACCCCATTATATGTAGTTCTACTTTCCTGCACCCACATGTGTTTTAATTACACTCAATTTGCAAAAATGTTGAAATTTTATTCACAATGAAAGGTCCAATCCGTTCAAAAGGAACTGATGTTAGTATGAAACCACTCAAAGAGAATAAAAGAGAATTGGCCTACAAACTCCCGTGGTGAAATGAAAATCCAACCATTTCCCAAGTGATTACTTTTCGCTGTGGAAGCTTTATTTCATGGAAAACATAAAACCAAATAATTTTGCCAAACCAGCCTAAACTTGATGAATGAAGATCATTGGTACTTTAGTAGTAATATCTGAAACATTTCTCTTTAGTTCTAAAGAAAATATAACTTGGTAGAGATTTGGCTAAAGGGTTTTAAATCCCATATACTTTTGGGTGAGTTGATCCCTTTTACTAGACATGTGTCTTAAGGCTTTGGCCTAATCACTTTTAATAAATAAAGTATTTCCATGTTAATGGTTTAAAGAACAATAATGTGATCAAGGATTGCAAAGACCAAGAACATAATTTAACAATCTGTGGCCCAAGGTTTTACTGTGATGAATCCAGTTATACCTGTGTTGGATGTTGCCACTTCCTATTGCAGGAAAGGGCTTTTTAAACGGGTAAATACTGATCCTTAAAGCAGGTCCGTCAGGTTGACACCAATAGTGTGGATGAGGATAGAATCATATTTCTACTATGAAATACTCCAGAGGGATTATGTATTGAGTAGGAGCCAGAGAGAAGAAGATGAGAGGTTTGACAAGGCAGACAGGTCAAAGAGTCTAATTTCTGCAAGTGGAGGTTGGACAGTAGAATAGCGCGAGGGGCTGTCAGGAAGGAGAGTGTTGAGAGCAGTTTCACATTCAGCCCAATCACTGGATATGCTTGAAGAGCCAGCCAGGGAAAAAACACTGCTTCTTTATGGACCAGAGCATATGGACAAGGGAGGTGTTCCCCCCAA
This sequence comes from Equus quagga, assembly GCF_021613505.1. Taxonomy (NCBI): domain Eukaryota; kingdom Metazoa; phylum Chordata; class Mammalia; order Perissodactyla; family Equidae; genus Equus; species Equus quagga. Next base: position 25,897,993 of record NC_060284.1, on the reverse strand, counting down.
AAATTGTTAAAACTGATACGGGAAGGAAGAGGACTTCTATTTCAAGAGCAGCACTGTTGCTCCGTCATTGCCATTGATTTTCACACAGCTACTTTCTCTGATACTATGACACTGTCAGAAACACCCAAATGACAAATATAACTTCAGTTGACTTTTTCTTTTACTGAATAAATACAATTTTTCCCTAACCAAAAGAAAGAAGGAAATTATGCAGATTGGAAGAACTTTTCCGTGGTTTAAAAAAAGAAAATGGATGGTGTTTCCCACTGCGGTCAGCTGATGAGGGTGGGATGATGATGATGACAGTGACGATGATGAAGGCACATTTGAAATCTAGTGGCTGTTAGAGGAAGGAAGTTGGGAGTGGTGGAAAGAACACTAAAGCAGGCATCATAACTTGATTTTTAGGCCTGGGTTGTTCCCTACTTTAGCCAAACACAAGACCCTGAATTCCTACTTAGTTTCCCTATCACTAGGAAGTGGACTATGTGATCACTTGTCCTTCTACCTCTAAAAATCTGTAATTACAACAGAAAGCATCCACAGAAACACTAATAAAATAGCCTAAACAGTATCAGGAATATGAAAAATAACATATAGAATGAGGTGTTCTTTTAGTTAAGTTTATGCTTAATTGTAATTGGTTTATGTAACAGTTTTTTTTTTCGGGAACCTCTGTACTTTGGAAAGAGTTGCAGAGTTCATTTGGCAAAGATAAAAGGCAGAACTGATAGCACATCATATCGCCACATGGAGGCTAACAATTAGACATAAAGCCAGACAAAATCACAAGGAGAGCCATAAATAAAAGAGAGTCTTAATGTGATTTAAATACCGTGACTGAGTTGCATTCAGTGTCAGCCTGGTCACCAAGTCCAATGTGACATCATCCTCTATAGAGATGTATTCTAGCAAAAGACTTCTGCATCCGCCATCTGGCCCCTGACTCAGGGAGCACTTCTCACTGAATGACACATAACCCAGTGGGATACACCAAATTTGCTTAAACATGAGTACATCCTCTTCTCATAACAAAGGCTGAATATGACCCTAGTTTTATTTTCTGTAAAATGTGTTGTAGAAATTATTAAAACAACAGTTTTCTGGGTAGTCTGTAAAGATTTGCTTATCTTGTTTCCTTTGTCAAAGCTGCAATTTCAAAAAATGCTAAATTTCAGCTTAAATTGGGAAGCCAATCAGATGTGCCTTAAATTTAAAAATTTATTCTTTATGTGGTAAAATAGAGAAATAATAACTGTGCTGTATGTGACTAGGTGATCTGACCCTCCAAACACAAGAATTTGAGGAAAGAGTTCCAAAAATTAGAGTTTCTGTTCTTTGTCACAACCTCCTGGGAAGAAATTTCTGTAAGGTTTTGACTGTTTAGTTTATACTTTATGATTTCAGGCATGTTCCAGAATAAAGGCAGTCATATCCTGTCTTTCCATTCTCTGAGGTAGAGCCTCCTGGGCTGCTTTTATTCTATATTACTTTGGAAATATTTTACACTTCAGGAGGAACAGTATGATTTGCCTAAATGAAAAGTACTTTTCCTTTCAGTACATCTTTGGCATTCCTCAGACTGCTAAATATTTTATTAGCTTTTGGGAGAGAAGGAGACTATCTCATAGCCTCCTCTGTTATTTAAAAAGCACCCCAAGTCTACAGATCCCTAGTTAATAATCAAGACTTTTTGATGGCCTATGATGTCCTTTCTGACAAAGAAAGATGGTAAAGGAGCATTATGTGGAAATTGGGATAAAAATTTGAAATAACCATTTTTCTTCACACAGTTACATAACTATAACTCTTTGTTGGAATAAGATGAGAAAACCTTATTCAAGAACTGAGCTGCAATTAATAGAAGTAAAAGGAAATAGAAACAGCATCCTTTAGACAGAAAACTCAAAAAGGAAGGAAAATAGTCTCCTTATAAATGAGAAACAGAAAAGTTCAAAATGATATGAGAAAGAGGAAATATTACTATTAATACATGCTTCATGTAAACTGTTAATTAGAAACTAGAGTGGAAATGGAGCATGTGACTAATAAGAAATAATATGAAATTCTGGGGAAAGCCTACTTAAGCTGGACTTCTTCGAGCCTACAGCATTGATAACGTGTCATGTCTCAAGAATTGACCAGGGGCCGGCCCCATGGTGGTCTAGTGGTTAAGTTTGTGTGCTTCACTTCAGTGGGTCAGGGTTCGTGGGCTTGGATCCTGGGTGTGGACCTACACACTGCTCATCAAGCCATGCTGTGGCAGCATCCCACATACAAAACAGAGGAAGATTGGCACAGATGTTAGCTCAGGCCTAATCTTCCTCACCAAAAGAAAAAGAAGAATTGACCAGAATTATTGTGGGGCCAAATGGGAGGGGAGACACTGTCGTTGTGAAAGGTGGTAAGGTGAATAAAGACTGCAAAAGATCATCATTATGCTGGCATTTCAAATGTCTAGTCACTTGGACTTCCTAGCCTGGGAAAACACTGAAATTAGTCTTAAAAAAAACCCATAATTCATAAACTCATTTAAGAGAGTAGTAGGCTGGGTAATAGAAGTTTTAACATTTTTAAAGAATCAAGCCCGATCAGCGAGTCTAATACTAGGCCCTAAGCTTCTGTCTTGAATGTACGCCCCACCCGAATATTAAGGGCCTTTTACGGAAGATAGTGACCAGCTGTTCTCTTTCTGAGTTCCAAACAATAAGATAAGGGCATAAGCTTTCACTGTGAAGGATTTGGGCAAAGAATGAGGAAGAATATTGTAAATTTCAGTGAGTTACTGAGTGAATCTTATTCTGTGGAATTCTTTTAAAAAGTCTTTGCTTCCACTCAAAACATTTATTGTTTGTCTGTGATGTGAGTAGCCCTGTAGTAAGAGATGTGTGAT